>NW_027069746.1:543824-632611 GCF_002906115.3 Quercus suber
AAAAAAAAAATCAAACAAAAAATTTAGAGAGAGAGAGAGACTTTTTATTGTGAGGGAAAACTATGCATAAAATGGAAGAGATAGTGACAAATTTATAGTAGATGGTGTGAATAAGAAGACAAAAATAGAGGAATATAAAGGGAAAGAGGAAGAATGATATTAATGTAAAGGGTAGTGGAGAGATGAAAAGGTAAGGGAGGGAGAAAAGTTGGAGAAGTAATGGGGAGATGAAAAAGTAAGGAAGGGAGAAAGGTTGAAAAAGTGTAAATATTAAAAAAAAATGTTAAAAACAATTATAGGAAGATTGGAAAGAAAAAAGATAATGACGTAAATGCTGATGAAACTCAACTGGAGCATAGCAACAATAAATGCTCCTCTTCAACTTTTAGATATATATAGATGAAAGCACATGTAGAGAACACTTGCACGCACGAATGCACATGCTACTTCAAGAACTACCCTTGTACATGTGTTGGGGCTGATGAGGAATCCCATAATTAGGGGCGGACCTACAGTAGGGCAAGGGGGGGCCATTGCCCCCCCCCCCCCCCCAAAACCCAAAAAAAAAAAAAAAAAAAAAAAAAAAACCTAGTATATGTGTATATATATATGTTGAAATTTTAAATTTTGGTCCTAATAGCCCCCCAATTAAATAAAAAAAATAAAAAAAAACTGGTATACATATGTAATTTGAAAAATTAAAATTTGCCTTTAAATATATATATTTTTGGATCTCTTCTGAAATAGCGTTAAGTTCCATTTTGATAAATGTGTTGAAATGTTTAAGAAACACTTATTTTATATGTAGTATTTTGTTGAATATGAAATAAATGTTAGTTTTATTTGGGGGGGGTGTGGGTGGGTGGCGGAAGGGGAGATTTGGTGTGAGTCGATCCCATTTGAATAATCAATCAGTATGGAATAACATAGGGCAGAGCACAAACATCAGCTGACTCTATCCTCAGAGCTTCTGCCCAAACCTGTGGTGTCTCCTCAACCCTTGAAGATTCCACCTTGGGCTTTTCTGATTGGAAGCCATTGCTGCTAAACAGCCATTCTTGGTCATCATAATCAGACAGCTCATCCATCTTGGGTACTGTATATACCTGGCTTAAATACTTGGAATCCGGATGAGGTGGTTTTGCAGCTGCTTCAGCGATTTGATCAGCTTGTGCAGTGGCAGGCATGGGCTTCTTCAAGGAGACAGAAGATGAGGGTACCATATATACCTGGCTTAAATACTTGGAATCCAGATTGGGTGGTTTTGCTGATGCTTCAGCAATTTGATCAGCTTGTGCAGTGGCAAGCATGGGCTTCTTCAAGGAGACAGAAGATGACTGATCTATAATGCCATTTAGCTTGGGTTCCTTAAGGTTACTGGCTGCTCCTTGCCTATCCGCATAGGTGACAGAAGTTTGGCAAGGTTCTAACATCCTTCCATTTTCTGAAAAATGATTGGAGGAAGTCGGTCTTGCCAACTTATTAGGCCTACCATCATTGGCTGTAAGAAGATTGAAAAAGGAAGCATCACTTGTCGGCTAATAATAAAATTATGAGAGTTTGAAACAGCTTGACAAAATTGACTCAATGTAATACCAAAAATCATAGACAATTAACTCAGAAAATTTTAACACAAGAATATCTGGAATCACAAGAGACCCACCAAAGTCTTTTAAGGGATAGTGCCTACAACCACTCAAGCAAGAAATTAAGGTTAACACAACTTGAAAGCAATGACTGGGCTGCAATAATTCATGGTTCATTATGAAGAGAACTCACCGTGTAAAACTCCATTTGTCTCAACTTCCTTCCGTTTCTTTAGATTTTCCTCAGAAGCAGCATTCTTGTTGCTGCCCTCCGGAAGTTGGGGGGTTTTAATATAATGGCTACCTATAAGGTCATTCTTGTTGCCCTCTTTTAATTTATTGTGTCCCGTGTTCTTATGTTCAACTTTCACCTCCTTTTTCTTCTCTTTGTCCCTGTTCTTATCCTTCCCTTGGCTCTTTTTCTCTCTAACTTTATCCTTCCGTTTATCACCTCCTTCCTTTTCTTTGGTCTTTTCCTTCTCTTCCATCCTTTTCTCAATATTTTTCTCAAATGGTCTAGGCAATCCTTCAACTCTAGTTTGAACAAATGCAGCAGGATTCTGATCCAGCGAATTACTAAATCTTGCCTCCTTCTTGATTCCTTGCAAATCCATCTTTCTATCATCAACCCTCTTGGTCTTATCCTTACCTTCAGCCCAAGTGCCAGTACCTTTAGCCACCAATTTGACCATCTCCTCATTCCGGTCCATATAAGTAAATTTTTCAACCAACTTGTTCTCAGTCGCTCTGTCATCATCTTTGATCCTCCTGCCCAACTCAGCCAGATGGATGCTCTCACTGAGTTTCTCTCCATTGTGCCCAGAAAATCTTGTTTTGTTTGAAATACCATTTTTATCTTTATCCATTTCCTCATTTTGCATGAGTTTTTCACCAGAGTGACCCTCAGCTTGCCCTGGAAGTCTCTTCTCATCTGGGGCACTGTTTTTATCTTTAACCCTGTCCTTCTCCTTCTCCTTCTTTTTATCTTTGTGTTTTTCCTTCTTGTCTTTCTTTTCCGTATGCTTTCCATCACTTCTATCTTTCTCTCTTTTCTCTCTACCTTCCCTCTTCTCTTTGTCTCTTTTCTCTTTTTTATGCTTCTTTTCTCTGTGCTTTTCCTGTGAACCATGAAAAACAAAGATAAGAATATGTTTTCCAAAAAAAAAAAGATATATGGCAAAATTATGTAATATTATAAAGCTGCAGAGAATAATGAAGAATTTTCATATAATAAGCTCTTATTTCCCAAATTAAGTAAATACATCAACAGGAAAAAAAATTTCTCTTGGTCTTTTGAGTAAGATGTATAACTACAAAGAACAACAAAGGCTGAAATTTCAATCAAAAGAACCACGACCAATTCGGGGGACTTGATAAAAAATAATTTCAAATATATATGTGTGTGTGTGTGTGTGTGTGTGTGTAGTATTGCATAAAGAGGTAAAGATCTAATGCTTCAAAGCATTGGTTGGGGAGTAAGGCAATTAATTCTTCCCTCCCCTGTACATCCATATATACATACATATATAGGTAATGAATGGGGATCTAAAACAGGATATGATAAATATAATAAAAATTGTAAGAGAGAACAAAAAGACAAAGTAGTCATGATGAAGTAATTATTCAAAATCAAGGTGGAATAAAGAATTCACATGGCGGAGACAAAAACATCAACAAATACTAAAATAATTACTGATGTGCAACATGAGCAAAATGTTGCCAAGCAATACAGGAACTTGTGGATTGAATTGCACGATGTGTCCTTGCAATTTCCCAAAGCTCCAAGGTTTTTAAGTTTGGTTGACCACAGGTTTGTATAACAAGTGAGGCCTAAATTAAATATGGAATAAGGATTCTTGTAAAAACTATAAGTATGGCTCCAAGTATAAAAAGATACTGTTCAGTTACATGTTACTAAAAGACAAATCTCAAAGGAAGCTAAAAAGCGCCATAATCCCATCTGCTCCTCACTCCCAAATGCCATCAGACTTAAAAAAATAGAACTTAAATGACTGTTAAGTTAAAATGTTTCACATACGCAAGTTCCTAATCACCTTTTTCCATGACTTCCTAAGGACATGCAAAACAAGTGCCAAAAAATATCTTCAGTACAAATCATGGCGTATCACAAAAGCCTCCCCCTCAAATCATGGCATAATCACCCATTTGCAAACTCAGCAACGTTGAGTTCTTTGAGAGCTTGGTAAGATGTCTTCCTAGCTTCATCATGTTTTTTTAACTAATTTCAATTACAATATCAGAACCAGTCCACAGAAATGTTGTAATGCAAAATATATATATATATATATATACACACATTCAATAATTTAAAATCTTCACTGAACACCATAAACCAATCCCCACCAAGCTAGTAAAACTACAAAACAGCTCATCATGCACAATTTGCTGGACCATAGATACTTCTCACACTATCAAAGTAGGCCATACTTGACCTACTTATTAATGATATAGCACAAACAAGCCTAATATTAAATGTGTTATGTGCATGATTACTGAGTCATATACATTGGTCATCCAGTAAAATGATTTAGTTCATAAATGTTTAAATACTAGCAGAATCATTTGAGACAATCCTTTGAGAAAAGGTGAAGTGACATGGGACATATTGGAGAATGTCTAAATGTGCTTATGGTGGGCTAAAGTTTAGGGAAATTTTTGGAGATAGTTAAATTTTTAAACAAGGGTTAGGTTCCAAAATGAATAGGGTTTTGTAAGGAAGAGAAAAGATTTGATTTAGGATTGAAATAAGGAAAGCAAAAACGGAAATCGAATTTCTTCACAATCTAAGAAGAGTGAGTGAACAGTACTCATGAACATTAAAGAAAAAGAAGAGAGAAAGGAAAAGAACAATAAGGTCAACATGGCTCAATACTCAAAACACTCAATATTGTATTGATAAATTCCTTGTTTAAATAGGGATTTAAAATAATAAATATATAAATATCCTTGTTTGAGTACAATAACGCACTCATACAAATCCTAAATTTTAATTATTAATAGAGCTAGGACTCATACTTTGACTAGTAAACCAAAACCCACACACTTAAAAAGACAATTTTTTTTTTTCATTTTTTATAATTCAATAGTTGTGGTGGGAGGATTTGAATCCTAGATATCTCCAAAGGAAACACCAAGTTTCCCATAGGTGCCAAATGAGCTACAAGGACTTTGGTCCAACAATTAGAAAGTTACTAAAATACCCTTTACACTAGAATAACCAAATAATACATAAATTAAAATGTAACACCCAACTAAGTATCGACACTTCTTTTCTTGTTGATAGTGACTAATATTGACACTTTTTTTTTTTGGGGATGACATAGGAGAACTTCACTCAGATTAGTTGCACGTCATAGAGTATCATTCTATACAACAATCCTCACTGTTAATCAAACTCCTACGGGCAACTGATCCCACTTGCCAAAACCAGTTACCAGGCAATCCAGAGGCTTTTCACCAAGAGTTTATCCTCATGCACAAGAGGCAAGTAACTACTATCGACGCTCATTCTTAGGCTTTGCCTTAACCTTAGGCTTCCAAATAGGATCTCTTTTCTCTAAGCACACTATGGCTGCACCATCAATTCTTTCCTTCCATCAACAAGTTAAGTGTACTTCTTGTTATCATTAGCAAAAGAGTAGGTATTGAAGATCTGTTTAATTATTTTAAAAAGTGGATGAATGACACATATCATACCCTCATCATCTAGATCTATGTCATCATAAGTTCACTTTCATGTTAGCATTGAGGAGTTCAAAAATGTCTTCTTCAAGTTTAGGTTGTTTGGTTTCCTTGATTGCCTCGACTTCTTTTAAGACTATCCTTTTCAAGCATAGTAATTGATTTTGAAGGACACTAAGAAGACATATGGCCAACACCATGACAAGTGTGACACTTTATTCAAGAATTAGATCTCCCACTTCCTTGTAATTAAGTAGTACATGAATGAACATTCTTGTTTGGAGCATTAGATAGACTTCTACCAATTGACATCCACAATTGTTCTCTCACCTTTGATATTGCTTGCTACCGCAACTCTTATTAAGGCTTCCCTTTTACTACTCCTTTCCATCTGGTATGCAACTTGAGTTGCATTGACCATGGTATAAAGTGTCCGTTTAGGAATAGCTTATTTAGCCAAACAACTTATTTAGCTTTTTGGTGAAAGTGTGCTAAAGTATACTTGTACTTTGAAAAAGTTTTTTTTATAAAAATAAGGTAAGAAAAAATAAGGTTTTAAAAAGCTATACATAAAAGCTAAAAGTTGAGCTTACAAGCTCTAGCCAAACAAACATAAAGTATACTTGCAGCCAAACCAAAAGAAATATTAGAATTTAATCCATGACAATCATAGAAATCATCCCATGGAAATCCCAATCTCATAACCAAGCTACAAAAATTGTTGGTGTACTCTTCACTTAAATAACTCCCTTGCACCAACTGTGTGAATTGCAAGCGAGCTCATTGCTTATAAAAACGTGGTACAAGGTAATGAGTCATAGCAATTCACCTATCCTCCCAATATTGAATCGCTACATAATGAGTTTGTAGATACTTTTCCCACCAATTCTAGTTATCCCTCTGAGTTTAGTCTATGCAAAAAAAAAGGAAAGTTTGTGCCCCTCGCTTAAGATATAGTATATACCATTTGATAAGTTATCCAAACTATGTAACCAATCATAATTCACCTCTGTATGGCTCTCCCCATGAAAATCACTACCTTCTAGTTCAACACCTCTATCTGCATCAATCAATCTAGGCTCTCCTTGAGGTTAGACCAATTACATTGTGTTTCTTAAGGGTGTACTTGGCTAATGCTTGGTCCATAGGAATTTAAGGAAGGAAAAGGTAGTGAGCTTGAGGGGAGCATAAAGGTTGAACCTGGACTAAATTTAAAGGATTTGGGTGCTTGATAAGTGGTTGTTTTTAGAAGAAATCTTGCTTGCCGAGAACAGCAACAAATAGTCCATCTAAAGCTTCTTTAATAGCTGATAATTATTTAAGTTCGTCTCTATTGAATTCACCTTCTAATTCAACTGATTCAAAGTCTTCTTTGTTTTTCCATAATCTTGAGAAAAAGCGTTCAATTTGGAATCTAATTGTGTTAGTCACCATTATCTCAGATAAGAAATTTCGTTGAGCGGTTGGTGGGAAACTTTTTCAGCAATAAACTTGCAGCAGAATTTTAGCTTTGAAACCAAATTGAAGAATTTTTCTACATATGCTTGTTGTGGGTTAAAGTTTAGGGGGATTTATGAATCTAAGATTTAGAACTTCTTAAAAGAAGGGTTATGGTTTAAGAATGAACAAAGTAGTCAATATCGTACTGGAGGGTGTTTATGAAGTTGTACACCGGTATTAACCATGTATAAGTTAGAACTATAATTGATTGATTACAAGTTAGAACCCATGTATTTTGTTAAACAGCTTTAAAAAAAAAATGTGATCTCCAAATCAATATATTGTCTAAATAGCATGTTAAGTTTACCACCACCCCTAATTAATATGAGAAAAATAAATAAATGTGAGAAAGAAATAAGTGTGGAGAAATGAATCCTCATGGAGAGTAGATGGACAAAACAAAATAGAGAAACTAACCCAACATATCTTTTGACCTATAGCTAAAAGTAAACTTTTAGGGAAATGAAAGGCAAAATCTTGGGAAAACAGAAGATAAGTTATCGAGATAGGTGATATTTAAATACTCAAAATCGTTGTTTCTAAATACATTAAAATGCAATCATTTACCAACAAAGACAACAACAAAAACAAAATAATGTTTTTTTAATACTAGGTTGGCTAGAATTTTTTTTGGTTGAAGTTATAGCATTCATAGTAGTGGTGCTAAAAAATTTAGCTTTTAGCACCTCAAAAAACTACTTTATCTATTTTACCACCTCACTTTACAATACACCTAATATCAAATATTATTCTATTTTTTTATCACTTCATTTAAAATAATATAAAAAACTCATTAAAATAATAAACGAAGAGAGATAATTTGAGTTTTTAATTGAAGGAATATACATAATCTTAATAAAATATTGTAATTTATTTCTAACAACTTGCTACAATCGACTGGTATTTATACCAGTTTACTACAGTTGTAAAAAATTTAGTTTTAACTTCTAAAATAGCACATGATTTTTTTGTTCTTTGGTGATAAAATTGTTTTTTTACTAAAATACAATCACCATTGTGAATGTTTTTATTGTTTTTGTTAAGTTTTTGGGTTGGATAGTTGCTATTTGGGTGAGGCTAGTTGGGCTTATTGAGGATAAGGACCTAAGGTTTTGGAAGTGGGGCTCAACTACAAAAATTAAATATATAATAACTAAAAAAAATAAATTTTGGACCCGGGGGGGGGGGGGGGGGGGGGGAGGGGGGGGGGGGGAGGGTTCCGAGCCCCCTTGGGGCCCCATCTGGGTCCATCCCTGAGTACGAGTGCACAACAACAAGAGTACAAGGATTCAAAATATATGAGACAAAGAGAGAGAGAGAGAGAAGAAGAAGAAGAAGAAGAAGAAGAAGAAGAAGAAAGGGCCAAGCATAAATTCTGTACTGGCTGAAATTGCTTTTTCTGACCAAAACAGGTACATGCTTAAATATCTGATAAAAGCCAAAATAGTAGTATCCATATTGGATTGTTTGCCAAGATGAGAAATTCTGACCATACTGGCCAATGTGGTATTAACTACTTTGAAATGAATAGGGTTTTGTAAAGAATAGAAAAGATTTAATTTTGGATTGAAGTGAGGTAAGAAAAGACAAACCAAATTTAAGAATAGTAGCGTGAACAGTGGCAGAATATCAAAGAAAGGGGGGGGAGGGAGAGAGAGAGAGAGAGAGAGCAACAACAAAAATAAGGATAACGTGCCTTAATACTCAAACAGTTAATATTTTATTGATGTTTGAGTATCATACCACATTTTGATGGCAGAATCATAACATGCTTAAAAAAAGGATATTCTCTTTGGAAGCCTATGGCTAAGGCAAAGCCCAAGAATAAGTGTCCATGGTAGTTAATTAAGTTTTCATATTTTATTAGGTTATTCTTGAGTCAAGGGTATTTTAGTAATTTTACAATTGTTGGGAATGGCCCATAGTTATAGGCCATAGGTTTTATTAATGAGTCTTATTTAATTATGGGTCTTTATGTATGGGCTTTGGTTTAATTTATTAGGGTTAAATAGTAGTCCTGGTACTACTAGGTATCCTAATACTACTAGTACGAGTCTTATATATATATATATATATGGTGGTGCTCAATGTATTCAAGGAGCAGAATGAGTTGATTAATAAAATTGAGTGTTTTGAGCAATAGGTTACTGTTCACACGGCCCCCTAAACAGCCCTAACTTCTCTCTCATTCTTCTTCTTTCCTAACCCTAAACCCACCACAACTAAACAAATCCCTAATCTAGTTTGTCCTACATCATATTTTATATAGACCCTAAATATTTGCCTAGTAGAACCTATGTTGCACAAACACGGATACGAGTACGGGAGTACAACAATTTTTGAAAAACAAGGGTACGACACTGCAGGGTACAGCAATTAATTAATTAAGTAATATTTATATTTAGGTATATTTTTAAAATATTTTTAGCCTTAAAATATGTTTAACACCCAATATTTAACTTTAATTAAAATAAAATAAAATAAAATAAAAACTAGAAGGACACACAAAAACAAAAAACACTAAACCCATAATAAACAAGTAAACAATATAAGGCAGAGGCAGATTTCAAGAAAAAACAACATTGATATAGCTGTGTAAGGCGGATAAAAAATAAAAAATAAAAATCATAAAACCAAACAAAATAAAAAATACTAAACCTATACTATATATAAGAACACAGTAGGCTAATAGCTGAGATAAGTGTACACCCAAAGTGGAAAAAAAAAAAAATGGAAACACGAGACCTGAAGAACATGAGAGAGAGAAACGGCAGAGGGAGAGAGGCTTTGGGCCCTTGGGGTCATCGGAGAAGCTTGGTGGTCACTGATCTATGCCTTACAGTGGTCGCTAATGAGAAGAGGAGCTCAACTGAGACGTGAGGATTGAAGGTGAAGGAGTGAGGAGGCGTTGGTCCCAGAAGATAAGAGGGGCAAACAAATTTTTAAGGCTTTAATCAAACAAGATCAACGGTAAGGGATTGTCTAGATGTCAACATCTTGAGTTTTTTTTTTTTTTGGATCTGCCGTGTCCACTGTGTCGGCGCCGTGTCGGAATTTCAAAAAAAAAAAAAGTAGGGGAATGTGATTTTTATTTTGTTTTGTTTCTTTGTTGTTATTTTTCTGTTTTGTTTCGGAGATTCAGGATTTCTGGGTTCTGTTTTGCAGAGTTTGTGATCTTCTCTTTGTAGGGGATGATTTTGTTGTTGGGATTTGCTTATAAGGAGGAGGAGGAGGTGATGATTCTGTATTGGCTCAGAAGAAGGCAACACAGAGGTTCTGATTGCACTTCACTCTTTTCATTTCTCAAGAAACCCTTTGGGTTAACATAGATAGTTTCAGCTCAAATCATTATTCACCAAAGGCCATAGGGGCTTTTTTCTTTTTCATCAGTCAGTCTTTTGCCATCTGGGTTTTGTTCGACTAGTTTAGTACGGTATATTATTACAGTTGCTTTGATTGAGTGGTTGCTGTGTCTGAGTGTAATTTTCTCGAGTTACTTTCAGTGATATTTGCTTGACCTGTTTGAGCATTTGAGCTAGAGGGGAAGAAAGGTTGGTGGGTTTCGAAACTGTGTAAGCTTATGGAGGTATATTGAAGCTGGAAATGAATGTGGGGACATGGTGCATGGACAGAAGCATAGTTGCTGGTTCGTTCCCCTTCTGGAACAGTACTACTGGAAAGTGATTCCAACATTTTTGCATTTGGAAGCCGCTTGTGTAGTGTATTGCTGGATTTTGTGCAATGTCGCGCTGCTTTCCGTTCCCACCACCAGGATATGAAAAGAAGGCACGGACAGAGGATGTGGACTTACTAAAAAAGGTTAATTTTACTTTCTTTTGTCCGTTAATAGTCTATACTTGGTATAGCATTTAGCAGGCACATGTGAAGAGTATTTTTGTAGCATACACAGCCCTGGATTGAGCCAATACATTTGAAACTGTTCTATAAGTTCCTGTAATTGCTATAATAAATATGCATAATTTCATGTATATCTAACCGAAAACCACTATTAATTAGTAGATTGATTTGGTAGGTTGTATTCTAAAAACAGATAAGATCTTTATTATATAAGAATAGAGATTATTGGTGGATGTTTGGGTGCTGTTGAATATAATGAAAAGTTGAACTGGCTGGGGTACTTTGAAGCTATTGACTTTTTATTTTTGATGGTTGAGAAGGAAAGTTGTGATTGATTGATAGGATTTAACTATGTTAATCATTCCTCTATGTTTTTGTCATTATCTTATCAAGAAATGTAAGAATATATTCTAGAATGGCTACTGAAGTTATTACAATGGCGTTTCCTCCCCGATTTATGCTTCCTCAAGCTTATGTATATGATGTATCTGTTGCTGTCTGATAATTTGTTCAGTTCGGGTAGCAAGGTAATTATAATATGAAATCTACCTATACCAATTAGTTCGTCAGATGAAAAGTAATTACTTTTATTTATCCCGTCCTTAATTCGTATTCTGTCAATCTAAGAAGAATTCAAATGCCTTTGAAGATACAAGGGTGCAAGGATATTGAATAATGTGATTAAGATGGCCATACCTTCTCATCGTTAAATATCACATATAGTTGATTTGTTACTCTTGATGGCATTATCCTATTTAGTTGAGGCATTTTTTAGTATTTTTCTTTCATGAAATTATCACTGGATTTTGGTTTCTCTATGCTTGTAGTTTGTCTATGATATTTGGAGGAAATCTCTAGAAGTTAAATAATGATAATTTTAATAAAGATAGTCTACAACCTCTTTTTCCTTAAAGTTTGAATTTTGAATCTCTTTTTGGAATTTTGTGGGTTATTTAGTTTCTGTGGGATACTAGGTCAATTCACTATCATAAATGATTGCATGTGAGGAACCTAAGTCCTAATACATTGGAAGTCTTCATTGTGAGCTATACTTGATTTACCTACAACCTAATTTAGGAACATAGAGGAGGGGAGAAATGGAAGATTTTACGAACTCTCTTTGTATGTGTTATTTATTTGGTATAGGATATCAGATCAATTGAGCATCATGATCAGTATGTGAGGACAGGAGAAATTAATGATTTTACAAAAACTGTTTTTGTATGTGTGTGTGTGTGAGTCTATCAATTCCTTTGTTCATATTCCTGTTTCATTTAGATCTACTCTTTCACTTGGTATAATATCAAGTTGTGTTGTTATATATTCCCTTTGATTTTGGTTCTTAACAGATAGGATGTTACTGATTCAGGAAGCTACAAAATGAATTGATACGTGAAGGATTTAATTACAATTTAGAATTGAATTTGAGACCTTGCTTGAGATTATCTGGTTTGTAGCACTAATCTTAAACTATATTCATAAGTGAGGCTCCATTTATATTAGTCCAAATCTGGTGGTTAACATCTTTTAGTAGTTGTTCCAGGGTGCTAAACTTGTTATTTATTTCCTCTGGTTATTGTGATTATGAAGGGTGGCTAGCAAGGAAATCAGATTCTTAATTTTTATCTTGTGATGAGGAAGTTGGAAGGAAAATGTTATACTCACAGATATTTGGTTGCTTGCAGAGATCTCACATTTAATGGTATTCTTGCAGACAGTTTATTGCTTATACAGATCTCACATGTGAGGTTGCAATGATATTTGCATTAGGTGCTTAAAATAGCTCTAGAAGCAGGAAATTTAACACCTGTTATTAACAGCCCTGCCTTGAAAGAGTAGATCTTCGTATTAGTTATCAAGAAATACAAAAAAGGGAGAGAGGAAATGAGATAGGTAGATAGAGGATGCTATGTCTTGTCTTGGCACAAGAGTTTTAAAAATTAGAGCAGCTCTCAAAGCAGATGACTTACTGAGGATATTTGCTCTTCCCTGGCTTGCAAGTCTTCATGATGATGCAACCATAGTGTGATTAGAGAAATAATATCCTCTTTTGAAGCCTAAGGTTAAGGTGGATCCCAAGAATAAGTATGCATGGTAGTTAATTAGTTTTTTATTATCTAATTTTATTTGGTTATTCCAGAGTCAAATATATTTTATGTTTTATTTGGTAATTCTAGCATCAAGGGAATTTTAATAATTTTGTAATTGTTGGGTATGGGTCATAATTGTGGGCCTTGGTTTCTATTTTATAAGCAAGTCTTATTTGATGTATGAGTCTTTGTGTGTGGGATTTGGTTTGATTCAATTAGGTTTTGGTTTACTATTCAAAGTAGGAGTCCTAGTTCTACTCTATGTTGCACGGACACGCCATTTGTGGTCTTGTACCCATGTCCGACACGGGTACTGGTAAGACACNTTTTTGTTCGACTAGTTTAGTACGGTATATTATTACAGTTGCTTTGATTGAGTGGTTGCTGTGTCTGAGTGTAATTTTCTCGAGTTACTTTCAGTGATATTTGCTTGACCTGTTTGAGCATTTGAGCTAGAGGGGAAGAAAGGTTGGTGGGTTTCGAAACTGTGTAAGCTTATGGAGGTATATTGAAGCTGGAAATGAATGTGGGGACATGGTGCATGGACAGAAGCATAGTTGCTGGTTCGTTCCCCTTCTGGAACAGTACTACTGGAAAGTGATTCCAACATTTTTGCATTTGGAAGCCGCTTGTGTAGTGTATTGCTGGATTTTGTGCAATGTCGCGCTGCTTTCCGTTCCCACCACCAGGATATGAAAAGAAGGCACGGACAGAGGATGTGGACTTACTAAAAAAGGTTAATTTTACTTTCTTTTGTCCGTTAATAGTCTATACTTGGTATAGCATTTAGCAGGCACATGTGAAGAGTATTTTTGTAGCATACACAGCCCTGGATTGAGCCAATACATTTGAAACTGTTCTATAAGTTCCTGTAATTGCTATAATAAATATGCATAATTTCATGTATATCTAACCGAAAACCACTATTAATTAGTAGATTGATTTGGTAGGTTGTATTCTAAAAACAGATAAGATCTTTATTATATAAGAATAGAGATTATTGGTGGATGTTTGGGTGCTGTTGAATATAATGAAAAGTTGAACTGGCTGGGGTACTTTGAAGCTATTGACTTTTTATTTTTGATGGTTGAGAAGGAAAGTTGTGATTGATTGATAGGATTTAACTATGTTAATCATTCCTCTATGTTTTTGTCATTATCTTATCAAGAAATGTAAGAATATATTCTAGAATGGCTACTGAAGTTATTACAATGGCGTTTCCTCCCCGATTTATGCTTCCTCAAGCTTATGTATATGATGTATCTGTTGCTGTCTGATAATTTGTTCAGTTCGGGTAGCAAGGTAATTATAATATGAAATCTACCTATACCAATTAGTTCGTCAGATGAAAAGTAATTACTTTTATTTATCCCGTCCTTAATTCGTATTCTGTCAAT
Organism: Quercus suber; assembly: GCF_002906115.3. Lineage (NCBI taxonomy): Eukaryota > Viridiplantae > Streptophyta > Magnoliopsida > Fagales > Fagaceae > Quercus > Quercus suber. The sequence continues at coordinate 557,958 of NW_027069746.1, forward strand.
CTAAGAAGAATTCAAATGCCTTTGAAGATACAAGGGTGCAAGGATATTGAATAATGTGATTAAGATGGCCATACCTTCTCATCGTTAAATATCACATATAGTTGATTTGTTACTCTTGATGGCATTATCCTATTTAGTTGAGGCATTTTTTAGTATTTTTCTTTCATGAAATTATCACTGGATTTTGGTTTCTCTATGCTTGTAGTTTGTCTATGATATTTGGAGGAAATCTCTAGAAGTTAAATAATGATAATTTTAATAAAGATAGTCTACAACCTCTTTTTCCTTAAAGTTTGAATTTTGAATCTCTTTTTGGAATTTTGTGGGTTATTTAGTTTCTGTGGGATACTAGGTCAATTCACTATCATAAATGATTGCATGTGAGGAACCTAAGTCCTAATACATTGGAAGTCTTCATTGTGAGCTATACTTGATTTACCTACAACCTAATTTAGGAACATAGAGGAGGGGAGAAATGGAAGATTTTACGAACTCTCTTTGTATGTGTTATTTATTTGGTATAGGATATCAGATCAATTGAGCATCATGATCAGTATGTGAGGACAGGAGAAATTAATGATTTTACAAAAACTGTTTTTGTATGTGTGTGTGTGTGAGTCTATCAATTCCTTTGTTCATATTCCTGTTTCATTTAGATCTACTCTTTCACTTGGTATAATATCAAGTTGTGTTGTTATATATTCCCTTTGATTTTGGTTCTTAACAGATAGGATGTTACTGATTCAGGAAGCTACAAAATGAATTGATACGTGAAGGATTTAATTACAATTTAGAATTGAATTTGAGACCTTGCTTGAGATTATCTGGTTTGTAGCACTAATCTTAAACTATATTCATAAGTGAGGCTCCATTTATATTAGTCCAAATCTGGTGGTTAACATCTTTTAGTAGTTGTTCCAGGGTGCTAAACTTGTTATTTATTTCCTCTGGTTATTGTGATTATGAAGGGTGGCTAGCAAGGAAATCAGATTCTTAATTTTTATCTTGTGATGAGGAAGTTGGAAGGAAAATGTTATACTCACAGATATTTGGTTGCTTGCAGAGATCTCACATTTAATGGTATTCTTGCAGACAGTTTATTGCTTATACAGATCTCACATGTGAGGTTGCAATGATATTTGCATTAGGTGCTTAAAATAGCTCTAGAAGCAGGAAATTTAACACCTGTTATTAACAGCCCTGCCTTGAAAGAGTAGATCTTCGTATTAGTTATCAAGAAATACAAAAAAGGGAGAGAGGAAATGAGATAGGTAGATAGAGGATGCTATGTCTTGTCTTGGCACAAGAGTTTTAAAAATTAGAGCAGCTCTCAAAGCAGATGACTTACTGAGGATATTTGCTCTTCCCTGGCTTGCAAGTCTTCATGATGATGCAACCATAGTGTGATTAGAGAAATAATATCCTCTTTTGAAGCCTAAGGTTAAGGTGGATCCCAAGAATAAGTATGCATGGTAGTTAATTAGTTTTTTATTATCTAATTTTATTTGGTTATTCCAGAGTCAAATATATTTTATGTTTTATTTGGTAATTCTAGCATCAAGGGAATTTTAATAATTTTGTAATTGTTGGGTATGGGTCATAATTGTGGGCCTTGGTTTCTATTTTATAAGCAAGTCTTATTTGATGTATGAGTCTTTGTGTGTGGGATTGGTTTGATTCAATTAGGTTTTGGTTTACTATTCAAAGTAGGAGTCCTAGTTCTACTCTATGTTGCACGGACACGCCATTTGTGGTCTTGTACCCGTGTCCGACACGGGTACTGGTAAGACACGCCCAAAATCTGTGTCCCGTAGTGTCTCTTTCTTTTTCCTTCCCCCCCCCCCCCAAAAAAAAAAAAAAAAAATGTCTTGGATCACTGTCCTTATTAACAACAATTCAATGTGTGCAATCCTCTTCCATGCTCCTCTGAGCAACAATGGGCATGATTATTTCTAAGCAATCTCCCAACTTGAAAACTCCCCCAGTAGCACTAGTCTCAACTTTTAACAATTTCGATTCCATCCAAGATCGCCCATAACTCTCCAATCCCCTAAATCTCTAATCCATTAATAATTCACTACTAAATTCCACAACTGCTTGATTACGATCCAACCACAAAACCCCTAGACCATTCACGCTTCTCAGTACCCTAAACCATAAAAAATTAAAACCCTAATTTCCTTACTGTGAAGCAAATTGAGAAATTTGAAATTTAGGAAAATATAAACAAATAAAAAGGAAAAGAGAGAATAAAAAAATTAAAAAAAAAAAAACCTTTATAGGCAATTGTTTTGTAAGGTACCGATCAAAAGGAAGAGGAAAAGGGAAGTTTGGATTCGAAGCGTTAATGAGAAAAATTGAGGAATAATTTTTAGAAACAAAAAAATAATAATAATAAAAAGTTGGTGGAATTATTGGGGATTGAGATTACCTTGTCCGCTACAAAGTGAGCATTGTTTGTAGGAGGACAAGATCTCTCTCTTTCTCTCTCTCTTTCTATGTTTTTTTTTTTTTTGGTTCTTGAAGAAGCAGCAGCAGAAATAGATAGTTAGAAGTGGAAAATTGGGGGGTAAGAGCAGTTAATATATAATAATTAGAATAAAAATAGAAATAATAATTGAGGTGAGGGAGTGAGAGGGTGTAGATTCTGGGTTTTTGTTTGTGTCCAGTGCTTCTCTCTCTTTCTTTTGTTGGGTGTGCCTGTGTCTGTGTTGTTAAGTGTGTGTTTCGAGTATTTGTGTCTCAGAGACTCCCCTCCCTCTCTCTCTCTCTCTCTCTCTCTCCTCCCAGTAGGCTTTTATTCGGAAGTCACACGCGATAATGAATGACTAAAAAAATAATTAAAAGGAAGGGCTTTGAGGCCCAAATATATCTACGAGACCATCTGCCTTTCTCACATTTGAGTTTAGAGAGTGAAGCTTCCTCATCTACGACTCCCAAGCTCCCTACTTATCATGGTTTTAAAAACTGGACCGAACTGGCCTGTTCAACTGATTCAATTAGGAACCGAACACCAGTCCGATTTGTAAAAATGCCCAAAACTAGAAACCGAAGGCAAATTCAGTTTTACCCCCAATTCGGTTTTTAAAACCATGCACCTATAACTATGTGCATCTTTGCCCTTCTCTCTTTTCTTTTTCTTTTTCTTTTTCTTTTTTTAAGACAAGACTTTTTCTTTTTTGATGAAATTTTAAAGCTTTTGTTTGCTTCGGCTAAAAATATTTTTCTCATTCTTGAGTGTTTGATCCAATTGAAAACACTAATCAAATTGAAAATATTTTTTGAATTGATCACCAAATAACCCCTTGTGCTGCCTAAATTGTTTTACACCCTTTAAGGGGCTTAAAAAGAAAAAAATAAAATAAAATAATCTAGCAACTAAGAGCTTGTTTGGATGGGATGAGTTTTGAGTGATATCACTCAATTTTCTGTTTCTATCATCCAAATTGTGTGGGTCCCACGGATGAGCATTTGTTTGGATGAGTTTTGGATCATTGTTTCCATCACTCAATTCTCTAATTTTTGAGTGATGAGTTATGGAAACTGAAAACACATTTTAGGTGTTTTCAATTTTTATAACTCTGTTTTCAATGGCATTTCCGTAATTAAACATACATTGAGGGACCCACTAGTCAAGTTAGCTGCAACTTTTGACTCTCTTTTTTTTCTCACTGGGTTTGGTGATTTTTTTTTTTTCACTGGGTTTGATGAGTTTGGTTTTTTTTTTTTTTTTTTTTTTTTTTTTAAAAAAAAAAAAAAAAAAAAGTAAATGTTGCACCAAGTGATAGGTATGGGGCTCATAAACAATTGAAAAATATTGAGTGATGACAAGTGAGTGATGGTGCCAAACAGGTGGAGGGTAGGGAGTTAGGGTATTTTAAGTGATGAGTGATGAAAATTGAGTGATAAGTGATGAGTGACCATTTTTTTAACCAAACAAGCCCTAACCGTGTAAGAAACAAGATGAGTTGATTACGAGCGAAACCAAACTCTTAAATTTGAACTCCTATTGTATTTTGCTTGTAATATTGTTATAATGGCTCTTATTTTGTGAGATTAAACTACACTAAATGTTGTTATTCTTGATTTTGTGTATTTTGAAAATATGCTTTTTTAGAAGGATAAAAAAAAACAATTCAAACACCTAAAAATGTTTTCCGAAGTATTTTCAAACTGCAATCAAGCATAGAGAAAAAAATTGTTTTCTTGAAAATATTTTACATCGAAACAAATGTAGCCTTAGGGTCTATTTGGATATTGCTTATTGCTGAAAATTGAAAACTTATTGTTGAAAACACTTTAGCAAAATAATTTTTAAAGGTGTGAATAGTGTTGTAGGACCCAAATTTACCTAGAAATCTGTGTTTTGCTGAGTTTGGTGGTCTATGAACAATGCCGTGGGACCCCAAAAAAAGGCAAAATGCAGCTTAAATATAAATTCAGTGCTAGGCAAACGCACACTTAGTAGAGTTTTTTAGATGTTGGACATTTATACAATAATTTTTTCTTTTTATTTATTTATTTATTTATAACACATTGAAAGTTCACTATTTCATTAATCTCAAACTTTGCAAAAATTTAGAGGTTATAAGATTAAAATAATATGAATTAATATGAAAAACCAATTATGTAACAATCTCATGGTGGAACATTTTGAAAACAAAAGTCTTCATCAAATAATTTAGTATCAGTAAAAAAATTTGTGGCTAAGGAAATTAGATTGGGCTTATTGGTTGGTTAACATTCTTCTTTATTGAAATAATAATTAGATGTTGTTTTGATAAAATAAAGAAAAAAAAAATGGAGCCATGTTATATCAATCTCACAAGTAAATCTATTTAACTTAATTGGTCTGGCGCAAGTGCCTATGATGGTGTCATTTTCGGGGTTTCCCCCAAAAATTCTTGGGAAGTATGCCTTGGCGTGGGGTGGATCATGGCGGAGGGTACAAATGAAGTAGCCACCTAGATTAGGTCTAGGAAACATAGATAGAGCACCCTTGTAGAAGGACTGATTTTTACCAGAGCATATGTCTGGAGTTTAGGTATGGGGATGGGAAGGTATAACGACCCCATCCCAAATGTGTAGATACTGTTTGCTTTAGGTCTCATACCCTTCATGGTTATTCTCCCCAAAGCACACAGCAGTGGGGGAAAAGGCCTCTATTGGATCCTTTGTACCCTTGAAAGTAGGAGGGTCAAGCTTTCTAAACTTCTCTAGAGCACTAGTTGGATTGGTGGCTCCTACTTGATGTTGCACTGTATTGGTTAAGCCACCAATGGCTTCAATAATAGCCTGAAGATTAGTGATCTCCCCAACATTCGATTACTTATTCCCTGTGTTCCTCCTTGGTGGAGTCATCTCACTAAGCAATATATCATAAGCATAGATTTTTAAAAATCCCTAAATGACAAAACCAAGCACACAGATACTATAACAACCATTCCTACATGCTTCAGAAAAGAACCATGAAAGGTCAAATAATTCTAAAACTAAAATTCCTCATGATCACACTCTTGTTCCAAAATAATCTCATATTAAACCTATAAGTCTACAGAATCATAAACCTATGCTCTGATACCATCTATAACAACCTCATCCCAAATGTGTAGATATTGTCCACTTTGGGCCCCAAAGCAAACACTATCTACACATTTGGGATGGGGTCATTACAGAAGGTGTTAGGCACCCAACCTCGGCATAAAGCGTTTGTAGGTGGCTTTTTAAGTCCGCTCGACTTGTGGATTAGCCTCCACTCATTGTGTTCCAAGTCTTAATCTTGTTAAAGGGCTCTTTAATATGTTATTCTAACTCTCACACACTCTGACATGCATCTAAACACAAACAACATGGCATATCATCCCCAAGCCTAGCATTCATCTATCATGGCATTAAGCATACATCATCAAGGGCAGAAGCATCACTAGACAAATCTGAACATAAAACAATCAAGCGAAGGCATAAAAACTCATGGCCTTCAACCAAGCATATTAGGCAATTTCATATTCAAAGCTAGAATGCATGTTCATGTTATCTATGCATAACTTACTTCACTTACCTTACTGTAACACAGCACTTATACATCAATGAATGTTCATGTGCATATTCATGGTGTTCACATAATCTAAACCTTAATATGCATTAAAAGGATAAGACAAGACAAGACAAAACAAAACAAAATAAAATAGAAGAACAGATACTCAAAGATATGAAAAACAAGGTTAAACAAAGGCTAAACATGTAAAAGAAAACAAAGAAAGAACAAATAGAAGTGAATTAGGGTTTCTGGTATGCACACTTCGAGTATGTGTAGCATGCATGAAGCATGTACACGCATACATGCCCAATAAACCTAACCCATAAACTTTGAACAAAAAGGCAAAGAAAATAGGAAATCTAACCACCTAGCATGCTTCTAACATAAACACAAAGTAAACCTAAACTAGACAAACACATCAAAGCCAATAAAACATATAAACAAACAACAGAACAAGGAAAAGTAAAAAGCCAAAGTTAGAACTTTTACCTCAACACAAAGACTCTTTAAAGCTTGATTTTGACCATTCCCCCTAGTCAATCTATTCACAATCAAATCAAAATAGGTTAGCAAACTTTAGAACTCACAGATCAATACCAGAATATGTCCCAATCAAATAAAACTTGACTTGAGGATGTTTTATGAAAAACTCCTTCTTTGATTTACAATTTTCTAGTGAATCTTGCATATTTTGCCTCCGTTTTTGTGTGTTTTGAAAAAATGCCTTTTATGGCTTTTTATAGTGGTAAAATAGGGGTGTGGGGTAGCTCCCAAATGATGTGAGATTCGTTCCAAACCATGTTTAATGCAAAAAAAGTATTCATTTCATAGTTTTTGGAACCCTAGTTGCGTATGCGTGCCCGTGTATGCGTGTGCATGCCATAAACATGCATATGTATGCCTTGAGTGTGCGTATGCATACATGTGTATGTGTGAGACAGGGAAAAACTCGGGTGCTCTCAAAAAAGAGATTTAGGTACTTTAAGGCACCTCTCTTTTTGGTTAAGTAATGTGGAGTCGCCACTTATTTTTTATACAAAAAAAATAAGAAAAAATAATTACAATTACAATTTCAAAATACTTTGAATGTCATTGATTGAATAAATAAAGTACAATTTGATAGATTGACCTTACAAGGCTTTGGTCCCAGTTACAATCTATACAAAAAGGGAAAATACAAAGCTTTGGTCGTAGTTACATTCTACCAAAACTAAAGACAAAACACTAATCTATTAACCAAAATCCTAAGTTTTGAGGCTAGGTTATTGAATGGGAAGGTGTTAGGTACCCATTTCGCCGAGACAAAATCTGGTCTTCTAGACTCTAATGACCATTATATACCCTTTTGTATGATGTTGAATGATATGTTATAACACATGACAAACATTTGACAAAAATTAATTTAAACAAATCTGTCTTATGAACATGTCCTCTTTTTAAAAGAAAAATCAGACCTATTTTGAAAATTTAAAAAAATAAAATTTAATTTGTAAAAATCATATCTTTTTTTGTAAAGGGTAAAAAAATGGGATTTGATTGGTAAAAATCAGATTTTTTTTTTTAAAGGTAAAAAAATGAGATTTGATTTGTAAAAATCAAATCTATTTTTGTAAGATAAAAAAATAAAATAAAATAAAAACCTTTTGAAAGAGGATTCACATCCATGAGACAAACTTACTGTGCATGCACCACATATTCATGGAATGACATTAAAAAAAATAAAAATAATTAAAAAAAAAAAAAAAACTTTAACCTAGCTCTTAATTCCTTCTTTGTTTAGGAATTGAAATTATACCTTCTTGATCATTGGCCCTATAGTGAGATCTAGTGTCACGTTCCTAAAACCTCCCTTCTACTATTGTCATACGCCCTCACATGCTGAACTGTCAACACAAAATCTTCAATACTTAGGCCCAAGCAACTTGCAGTCTTTAAAGGACATACATTTAAGGCACTTTTATCATCAATTAGAACCATTGGAATCCTTTTGCCGTTTGACATCTACAGTAATGTGCAATGGGTCATTATGGTGCTTCTCATTTTTTTTCAAATCTTTATCAAAGTAGGAAATAGTGAGTTCCCTACTTATAGACCCAATCATGGCATTCAGATCTTGTGGAGTAGCGGTTGTAAGGACTTGGATTTGATTGAGAATGTCTACCAGATTCTGGCAATGCTTGTATGAGGCCATGAGTAAACCCCATAAGGATATATTGGCTTGAGTTTTCTACAACTACTTGAGTACCTCATCCTCTTCAGTAGGTGTTTGTTGGATAGATTTGTTCAATGCTTCTTTTGGGTTGTCTGTCTCCAAAGATGGGGGTTTGAAATGTCTCCCCCCTTGTGATGTGGTCAATTTTTGATGGGTCATTTAGATATGTATCTTAGGGTTTGAAGTGTCTCCCCCCATATGTGGGTATTAGGTCATTTGACTGGGGTTTGAAGTGTCTCCCCTATATGTAGGTGTTGAGTTGTTTGATTGAGGTTCGAAGTGTCTCCCCACATGTGTAGGTGCTTGGTAACTTGCTTGGGGTTTAAAGTGTTTCCCCCTATTTATGGATGTTGGGTAGTTTGATTAGGGTTTGAAGTGTCTCCCTCTATTTGTGGATGTTGGGTAATTTGGGGTTTCTATAGCATCTACACTCCATATATCATAACCCTGCAGTGGATGTCATACCCATTAACTCTTCCCATGTCATCATAAAGCACCCGGGTAGGTTATAAATCAACTCAGACGGGTCCTTTTCTCATTCCTCTTCAGTCATCATGTAATTAATCCTTGGTCCTCTCTCAAAATTGTGGTTGGGCAAGGGATTATTAGTGATGCTAGGCCTTGAAGGTGGTGCAATCACCTTAATGTCTATTAGATCTTGAATTGCATGATGAAGGCCAAAACACTTGTCAGTGTTATGGCCAGGGCTCTGATGGTAGGCACATCTCTTACTCACATCAAATCTTGCAGGCAATGAGTTTGGGACTGGTCTTGGGTCTAAGGGTTTTAGCAACCCCTTTGCTTTTAGTTTTTCAAACACTTGACTCATAGGCATATATAACTCATGAAATTCCCTCCTAGGCCTTGGAGGTGGCCTTTGTGATATTAGCACGGGGGCAATAGAAGCAATAAGTTGGTAAGGATCATTTTTGTATATATTAGAAACTTCTACAGTTTTAGAACTAGATCCAAAATTCTTTTTAAACCTTGGTGGGTCCTCATTTTTTATAGTGCCATTATTTATTGCATCCTCAATTTGGGTTCCAACAACAATCAAAGTTTTAAAATTAGGAAAATATTGAGCAAAAAAATATTTAAGGTATTGTGATGTTGCAGCAGTGGAGTGTCTTCTATGCTTACAGGCTTCAATACCGTGATGGACTTGGAACTAGAACTACTAGCTTGAATGTTGATCTTGGGTTCTTTTTGGAGTCTTCCTTTTGATCTTGACCAAATTCTCCCTTGAGAAAAGGTTTGGTTGGGTCAAACAAAGCAAGGTCCCATCTATATTAATCTACCAACCAAACAAACACACACAACATGCAATGCAATTTTAACATAGACCGCCTAAGGGTAGGTTCTAAGTCATTACTTTGTAGGGTGGGTTTGTTGTTTCATTGTTTCCCATAGCTAGGACATTACACCTCCCAACTTGTAATGTAATGAACATTACATTGGTCCAAATGGCATGGTCTATCCTTTATAGTCAACAAGAAATGATCCAATGACTTTGGGCTATGAGTTGGTGAGTTCATCACTAGGTACTCAAATCTAATGAAGACTGGTGATCCATGGTTACTACCACCATATGACAGTTAAGGAAAACTTTTAACAATCAACATGGCAACACAAACAAAAAAATATTATACAAACATCTCAAGACATAGACAACCAAACAAACAACAACATCATACAAAAAACAAGGGTATATAATTGGTCACTAAAAGTCTAATATGAAACTTAGCCCTCGACATCCCCAGTGAAGTCACCACTGTAAGAGACCAGGAAAAACTTGGGTTCTTTCAAAAAATAGATTTGGGTACTCTAATGCACCTCTCTTTTTGGGTAAGTGGTGTGTTCGTCACTAGGTACCCGAATCTAATGAAGACTGGCGATCCATGGTTACTGCCACCATATGTTAAGATGGGTGCATACATATTTGTTGTTTTGATGACATACACTATGACAGTTAGGGAAAGCTTTTAACAATCAACATGGCAACACAAACAAAAGAATATTATACAAACATCTTAAGACATAGACAACCAAACAAACAACAACATCGTACAAAAAACAGCGGTATATAATTGGTCACTAAAAGTCTAATATGAAACTTAGTCATCAACAGCCCCAGTGGAGTCGCCACTGTAAGAGATTAAGAAAAACTTGGGTGCTCTCAAAAAAGAGATTTGGGTACTTTAATGCACCTCTCTTTTGGGTAAGTGCTGTGGAGTCTTATTTTTTATAAATTAAAAAAAAAATAATATACAATTACATATTCAAAATACTTTGAATGTCATTGATTGAATAAAAAAAGTACAATTTGGGGGATTTACCTTACAAGGCTTTGGTCCTAGTTGCAATCTATGCAAAAACGGAAAATACAAAGCTTTGGTCCTAGTTACATTCTACCAAAACTAAAGGCAAAACACTAATCTACTAATCAAAAACCTAAGTTTAGAGGCTAGGTTATGAAATGGAAAGGTGTTAGGTACCCATTCTGCCCAGACAGAGTATGGTCTTCTAGACTCTAATGACCATTATATGTCCTTTTGTATAATGTTGAATGATACGTTATAACACATAACAAACACTTGACAAAATTTAATTTAAACAATTTTGCCTTATAAACATGTCCTCTTTTTAAAAGAAAAATTAGATCTGTTTTGAAAATTTAAAAAAAAAAAAAAGATTTAATTTGTAAAAATTAGATATGTTTTTATAAAGGGTAAAAAAAAAAGAGATTTGATTAGTAAAAATTAGATTTGTTTTAAAGGTAAAAAGAGAGAGAGAGAGAGAGAGAGAGAGAGAGAGAGAGAGAGAGAGAGATTTGATTTGTAAAAATCATATTTGTTTTTGAAAGTAAAAAAAAAAAAAAACTTTTGAAAAAGGATTCCCATCCATGAGACAAACTCACTATGCATGCACCACATATTCATGGAATGACATAAAAAAAATAAATTAAAAAAAGAAAACAAACAAACAAACTTTAACCTATCTCGTAATTCCTTCTTTAAAATTTCAAAATCTGCAATTTTATAAAAAAGAAAACTTTCTTAGAAAAAAATTCAAATCTATATTCAATGAAAAGATAGATCAGTTCTGTGTTTAAAAAAATTCAAATTTGTATCTAAGGAAGATACAAATCAATTTTGTTGTTTGAAAAAAATTCAAATCTACATCTAAGGAAGATATAGATCAGTTTTGTATTTGAAAAAAATTCAGATGCATCTAAGGAAGATACAGATTAGTTTTGATATTTGAAAAAAATTTAGATCTGTTTCTAAGGAAGATACAGATCAGTTTTATGTTTGAAAAAATTCAGATTTGCATCTAAGGAAGATGCAGATCAGTTTTGATATTCATTAACAGATTTTGAAATCAAAGAAAAAAAATTAAAACAGACATTCAACTAAAGAACATGTTAAAAAAAATTTCAACTAAATATCTAAGCATAGCAAATAAGAATTTAGAACAAGGCACAATAAAACATAGTAACCATATTCACGCAACGAACAACAACATGCTAATTAATGGAAAACAATAGAAAAATAGAAGACATAATTAAATACCTCTTGCATGAGTGTGCTCTTCAAATGAAAGAATATTTTAGAAATCAAAGAAGGTTATTCACTTCTTTAAGGTCTAAAATACTTTACTTACAAAAAAGAAGTTCCTAAAGAAAAAGCCTCCAGAACGTCTTTAACGTAAGGGGAGCAGAGAAGTCAGAAAAGAAGTGCCCCTAATTCTGATCTTTTTCCTCTATTTATAGAAGTTGGGATGCTTAAAAAATAAGCTGAATGAGATCAAATACGAATTGGAACATGTCCTTATCTCTAAAAAGTTGAAAAAGATAGGCTTTGTCTCAATTAGGAAGTTCTCGGGCCGAGCTGAGCATTTGGGCCAATTGGCAATCCAAGAGTGCCGATAGGCCCTCTTGGGTGCCAGGCCCGCGTTTGAATTTTGGTCCGATTTGAACTCCTTTTTTGAGGAATTTTTAGCCGAAAATTGCACATAGACGCGTTTTTAATCCGTATTCTAAAAATTAATCAATTTTTCTTGATATTCAAGCCTTTAAAGTGATAATTATCTTATAGATAAATATTCCAAAAACTTGATTAACCATAACTTCTTTATTATCTAATTATTCACTTTATTCCCATGCAAGCAAGCCTATCTTTGACACTAACCAACAACCAACCACAAAATTATTTAATTAATTTTAATTGTTTAACCAATTAGAATTAATTTAAATTAATCACACGTGGTTGATTCCACCCAAACAAAATGCATGCAGACCATGAAAACTTGATCTTATGATATCTTTCAATCCTACAGTCCGATTTGGGAATCGAAGATACCGTCGCGACCATTAGAATCTCAAAATCATTTTTATTATATGCAATGAATAAATTAATGCATGTAATACAACTATAAATTTTGGGTATATGAATGGTCACTCTGGCCATCTTCCAAGATTAAATTATGGGTGCAAAATTAAGTGTCTACAGTATGCATGCACACACTTAAGATTTCCAGCAGCCTTTCTTTTACAAAAAATAGTTTTATTCATTCTAAAAATAAGTTATATTTTCTATAAATATTTCCTTAAGTCAATTTTCATCAAATTGGGCTCTAAACCAACCTTAGGCCTTAGAGTACTACCATTATTAGGAAATGGGAGCTTGAGTCATAAAAGGTACAAAATAAGAAGTCTACAGATGCCCTTTTTTTGATTCAAGAGCTTAGCTATAGGAATCAGAAGAAAAAGAGACAAAACATTTTGTTTCGATGTATGGCTCAGGCCTAACCCACGCAAACAGCAAACAACACACATACATTGGGCTGGGTGCAACTCTGTAGAGTTGCGTGGGTTTCATATGTCTAAAGTCCCACGGGTGTTACTCACAAAAAGAGCAACGACAGGTTCGCTATCTGAAAACCTGGTTTGCCAATTGTAAGCAAAAGGCAAGTGACTCACTATCTTAGAGTCACTTAAAAAGGAAAAACAAACAAATAAAGTACTCTTATGAGCCAAAAGAATACATATATGTGGTGTCCATTTGGGGCTCTTGCCTCAAACTTCTTCGAGTGGCCCTTGCCTCTAGGTAACTTTTGTATCAATCTCAATCTCTTCACTTCTAGATGGCTCTTGCCTTTGTCTTAAACTCTTCAATTCTAAGTGGCTTGCACCTCAGTTATGGTGTACATGTTCAACTCCAAGAAGGATATGTACTCAAATTTTGTATTCTTCTTTTCTGACTTATGTTGGGGGTTTGGGCTTGCATATTCAATTCTTGAAAGATATATGCATAAGTATGGTGGTGGTTGTGATCTCAGGCGGAAAACTCACATGAGGGGCTTCCAAACATACACTGGGGGTTTTCTTGGTAATTTTTTGACTTATGGGGAAATCCTTGATGATGTATGATCCATTGGGGAAAATCTTCTTTTATGGCTCACTGGGGAGTTGTGTTGGTAGTTATGATTCATGAGGGAGTTTCTTTGGTGATTCTAACTCACAAGGGAGTTTCCTTGGTGATTCTAACTCTTGAGGGAGTTTCCTTGAAATTTTTATGCCTTTTGACCCACTGAGAGGTGTTTTTATCATTTCAGCGTGTCTTTGTAACTTCTGATGTTTCTTGATTCACTAGGGATGATTTTTAATTTTTCCTTTCATTTCCTACCTTTGGGAGTCTATTGGGGATGCCTTAAGTTTTTTTTTTTTTTACTAAACAACACGTAGTTAGTGGGGGCCTAAACTACATGTAGTTTAGCCACTAGGTTTCTTTCCCGCCTCTTCATTTTCTCAACAGTTACCAACCATTTTTTTCTTTTCATTCTCTTCATCTTTTCACTCTTTCTCTAACTCTTCAACTTCCTCTTTCTCCTTACAAAAGCTTTTGTCTCTCCCTTATTCCCTCATTCCCTCACAATCTGAAATCTCTCTCTCTTAAAATCTCTTATTCTCTCCAATGACACCCAAGACTAAGAAACCTTCTTACTTGATCATCGATGAAGTTTTCAACATCACCCATTAGGTTGGAGCCACAAGGCTGAATGAGTCTCCTCCATTGCTCTATAGACCAAATGATCATCTTCTGACAATGCAAGGGCTAGATTAGTAACTTTTTCAAACTTTTCTCATTTTTAAGTTTTGCTCTGATCTTCTATTTCAATATGTTTTTAGACTTGTAAATGCTTGGGTTTTGCTGTGGGATGGGTTTAGATAAAAACCTGATGTCCTAGGAGGGGTAGAAACATGTTTAGGATGAGTTTTGTATCATGGTAGGCCGAGAATGTTGAAGAAACTGTTCTAGTTGCACCCATGTGTATGCATGCACGGCCAAGCTATATACATGCATGTACACTTTGTATGCGTATGCATAGATGTTCATAAAATCACACAGACACATGTCTCAGCAAGCGCATGCGTACACGGGGCATGCGTACATATACACTCAGTTCGCGTACGCATACTAAGACCTAGAATCTCAATTTTATGCCCAATTTGATTTTTTTTTACTTATTTTTTGTCCAAAATGATTCTTATGCTCCTATTTTTGTCTTCTACAAGGTTTGTAGCCTTACTCCAGTAGGGGTAGTGCTAGCCACATATTCATATGGTGTCAGACCTTAACAGTTGTGACGAAGGCATTGGTGAATGCAGTCGGCTTCAGGCCATTCATACACCTCCTTCTTAAGGGTGCAGCTAGCGACATACTGGTTTAGGCCCTTACTGAAAGGTGGTGGGACACTATCCACACTTTCCATATTTTTGAGAGGGAGATCACTATGACCCTTCATGATTTTCATCAGAAGAATGGTTTAAGATCCCATGGGCCCATCATCAACTTGAAGGGTGAGTTGGGCATTTAGCTAGGCATAGACTTACTAGTGCGTGCCTACCATAGTGAGTGTATTCACTACTTTGATTTGGAGAGGGACTACAAGCCTCATTCTCAAGCAACTCCAGATGATCCTGCCCTGATGGCCAAGGCGTTTATGTTGTATATGGTGGAGGCATATCTTTTTGCTAATGGAGGTCAGACAGTGTCTCTGAGGTGGCTAGCTCTCTTCCGTGACTTTGAGCAAGCTCAGGAGGCAAACTAGGGCCATGCTTGCCTTGCCTACCTCTACTTGGTAAATGATCATGCCTACCTTAGTGAGTGTATTCATTACTTTGATTTGGAGAGGGACTACAAGCCTCATTCTCAAGTGACTCCAGACGATCATTCCCTGACGGCCAAGGCGTTTATGTTGTATGTGGTGGGGGCATATCTCTTTGCCAATGGAGGTTAGACAGTGTCTCTGAGGTGGCTAGCTCTCTTTTGTGACTTTGAGCAAGCTCAGGAGGTAAAGTGGGGCCATGCTTGCCTTGCCTACCTTTACTCGGTCATGGACACATTGAGCTGAGGGACTCTATGCTAGCTAGCGGGGCCTTGGAAGCTCCTTAAGGTTGGACTCTTTACCTTTTCCCATGTAGTTTTACCAGTTGTACTTCATACTCTTGCAAATTGTATTTGTTTCATATTTCTGAGATGTCATTTAGGTTTACAAATTGCATTTCATGCTTTTGCAAACAGTGTCTTATTTTCTTGCAAACTATACCCATGTCCTTTTTTCTTGCAAAATATAATCTTGCAAACTGTATATGTGTTCCTTTTTGTGTAAACTATCATCTTGCACACTATATCTGTGCTTTTTTTCTTGCAGCATTGAGCGTGGATGTGAACCTAAAGGTCTTCCTTTCAGTTTGGGCTTATCTTAACGACCTTACCTCTGACTCGGTGAGTAAAATTCCCTTCTCCTAGTTATCATTGCATGCTTCAAAGGTTTCTTTCTAATCATAAGTGTCCTTGTAAATTGTTTGGGGACCTTGGGTAGGTGTTCCTTTAGTGATGAGCAGGTTTCTTGCTAGCTGGTGGGTATCAATACTCCTTAGGTACCTATGGATCCTCACGCATTCATGCTTGCCCCACTTTTAATGTCTGACATTGAGTACCAACTGTGGAGTGGAGGTATTGCCTATGCTCAGCGGCTTTTGGGTGACTTGGACTATGATGAGTTCAGTGAGGATCGTCTCATATCTCATTTTCCCATTGGGCTATGTACTTTCTCTCTTCCATCTTTTCTTTCTCTTTATCTTGCATATCCTGTATGTGGTGACACTCAAATGTGGTGAATATTTCAGGTTGTGGCTAGTCTAGCTACTGGTGGTCCTATTAATCCTCCTCGATTGCCTTGGTCAGTCTAAACCTATGGTGTAGACGTGTTTGCTCGGGAGCGTTTTGTGGGGCATAACCCTAATGTCATGGGTTATCCCTTTCCTCAAGGCACACAAGCTATGAGTTCTCTTTGTCTTTACTCTTTGCACTTTCTTCTTTACATTCCTTAGGCTTGTCTTAACATCGTCCATTTTCAAAATATCAGCCTACTATAACGAAGCATGAGGAGCTGGTCCTTCTTGTTGGGAACCTCAAGTTGGAGGTGATCGAGTACTCCTAACAGATCTATGGGCTTTTGCAAGAAAGCATAAGTGTCTTATCATGTAAAGATAATGATATATGAGAATCAAGAACATCTACAAACAATCATAACTGTTTGATGGGGACCATTACCTTTGAGGTATATCATATAACTCCTACATCTCCTAGAAACATGCTTGCAACCATATTTAAAAGCATTTTGATTCTTTTTGCTTTTCATGTTCTTTGCATATTTTTTCTTTTTAAAAAGGCATATCATGTATGGGCATATGGGACAGAGAAAAGAAATACCCAATTATGTTAGCCAAACATCTTGTTCTTGCTGTGCAAATGCTACACCTTACTGAGCATGGCTTTTATGAGTTGCATGCAGATGTTTTATGATTGATAAGTTTTAATGGTGAAATGGTTATCTATGCCTTCCTCTTATGATTTTGTAGTCCTTTCAGTCAAAAAGAGTGATAAAGATATGAATGATAAAAAATTAACCAAATCATACAAATCATATAATAAACCACAAAGCTCACATTGCTTAGTTGTGCATGGCGATACTCATCTAAGCTACTAGAAATACAAAGTTAAGAAACCTTTTTAATGGCCATCTAAAGGTACACAAGTACCAGTATCCACATACACATAATGTTTTTGTATTTTTCAAAAAATTTCAGTTTTTTTCTTTTCTTTTCTTGAAAGCAATAAAAGAAATAAAAAATGCAAAAATAAATATATACAAAACAATGCAATGCATGAAAGCATGATTCCAAAAACAGATAATAAATCAAGCATGAAAGTCCTACTTTAGATAGATAGAATTAAAGTAGAGAACAAATAGAAAGACAATTAAGTCTCAAGATCCTTCATCACCCACACAGCTTGAGTCTTTGGCTGTGAAGACGAAAATGCACATGTCCTAGTATGACTACTAAAGGACATAGAGGAATTAGAAATCCCCTGAAATTGAGTTAAAAAGCCCAAATCTTTTAATAACTTAGCAAGAATAGGTACAGAACCTTTAGGCAAAGGATGAGACGTATTAGACACTCGCTTAGGAGTAAACAACTTGAAACAATTAGGGTGAGTGTGACTGGAAGCACCACAATGGTGACAAACATGAGTAGTTTTAAAACTACTAGGCTTCCTAGAAGGAAGTCTAACCTTGGAGGTTGATAGAGACCTTAACTTAGTACAATTAGACCTTAACTCAGTGTTAACATCAGATTTTTTTACCTTTATTTATCCTAGCAAAATTAGCTTTCAACTCTTCATTGTTCCTTTTAAATGGAGGAATATAAAAACCTTTTTCTTTTGAGGGCTCAACAACAAGTTTGACACTAGTTAATTTTCAACTTCAATTTTAGATTCAACTAGTTGCTTTTCCAAACTCTTAATTTTGTCCACGTGAGATAAAAATTGATTTTTTAAATTCTCATTCAAATTATTGGCTTCATCCAATTTTGCAATAAATTCATCTTTTTTTAAGTTTGACTTTTTTATATTTAGCTNTGAAATTTCAAAATCTCAATTTTATAAAAAAGAACAACTTTCTTAGAATAAAAATTCAATTTGTATATTCAATGAAAATACTAGATCAGTTTTGTGTTTAAAAAAAAAAATTCAAATCTGCTATCTAAGGAAGATACATATCAGTTTTGATTTTGATATTTGAAAATTCAGATCTATTTCTAAGGAAGATACAGATTAAGTTTTATGTTTGAAAAAAATTCAAATCTGCATCTAAGGAAGATGCAGATCAGTTTTGATATTCATTAACAGATTTTGAAATCAAAGAAAAAAAATTAAAACGACAATCAACTAAAGAACATGTTAAAAAAATTTCAACTAAATATCTAAGATAGCAAATAGAATTTAGAACAAGGACACATATAAACATATAACCATATTCAGCAACGAACAACAACATGCTAATTAATGAAAACAATAGAAAAAAGAAGACATAATTAAATACCTCTTGCATGAGTGTGCTCTTCAAATGAAAGAATATTTTAGAAATCAAAAAAGGTTATTCACTTCTTTAGGTCTAAAATACTTTACTTACAAAAAAGAAGTTCCTAAAGAAAAGCTTCAGAAGTCTTTAACGTAAAGAGAGAGAGAAGTTAGAAAAGAAGGCCCTAATTCTATCTTTTTCCTCTATTTATAGAGTTGGGATGCTTAAAAAATAAGCTGAATGAGATCAATACGAATTGGAACCGTCCTTATCTCTAAAAAGTTGAAAAAGATAGTTTTCTCAATAGGAAGTTCCCGGCCGGGCTGAGCATTTGGGCCATTGGCATCCAAGAGTGCGATAGGCCCTCTTGGGTGCCAGGCCGTTTGAATTTTGGTCCGATTTGAACTCTTTTTAGGAATTTTTGCCGAAAATTGCACATAGAGTGTTTTAATCCTATTCTAAAAATTAATCAATTTTTCTTATATTCAAGCTTTAAAGTGATAATATCTTATAGATAAATATTCCAAAAACTTGATTAATAACTTCTTTTTATCTATTATTCACTTTATCCCATGCAAGCAAGCCTATTTTTGACACTAACCAACAACCAACACAAAATTATTTAATTAATTTTAATTGTTTAACCAATAGAATTAATTTAAATTAATCACACTGGTTGGTTCCACCCAAACAAAATGCATGCAGACCTGAAAATTGATCTTTTGATATCTTTCAATCCACGTCGATTTGGGAATTGAAGATACCTCGCGAATTAGAATCTCAAATCATTTTTATATATGCAATGAATAATTAATCATGTAATCAACTTAAATTTGGTATATGAATGGTCACTCTGCCATCTTCCAAAATTAAATTATTGGTGCAAAATAGTGTCTACAGACATGCCCCATTGACAAAGATTGCAAAGCAAATGTCAATGTAAAACAAAGACATTGATTTTAGCAACCATGATTTAATTGAGGTTGAGTTTTCAAAGATTACCTAGCGTTAGAACCTAAAACCTTGGGACATAAAACTAGTGTTTTATTGTTTTGAAAAATGAAAATTATGAATACTTGATCTACTTGATAATTGATAAACCTGAATTAAATCTTGAAATCTGAGGTGACTGAGAGGCTTCTCTATCTCAGTCTCAATCTGGGGTGGATTGAGAGGCTTCTCTTTCTCAATCCGCATGTGGAAGCAACCAAGAGGCTTCTTTGTCTTGATCTAAGTGGGAGGTAACCAAGAGGCTTCTCTATCTTGTAACTTAGGGCGATTGAGAGGCTTCTCTATCTCAAACTAGAACTATGGCAACCAAGGGGCTTCTCTACTTTGATCTAAATGGAAGGTAACCAAGAGGCTTCTCTATCTTGGAACCTGAGGTGATTGAGAGGCTTTTCTATCTCAATCTTGAACTATGGCGATCAAGGGGTTTTTCTACCTTAATTTGAATGGAAGGTAACTAAGAGGCTTCTCTATCTTGGAACCTAAGGCCATTGAGAGACTTCTCTATCTCAATTTTGAACTGTGATGGCCAAGGGGCTTCTCTACTTTGATCTGAATGGAAGGTAACCAAGAGGCTTTTCTATCTTGGAACTTGGGGCGATTAAAAGGCTTCTCTATCTTAATCTTGAACTATGACGGCCAAGGGGCTTCTCTACCTTGATCTCTATGAGAGGTAACCAAGAGGCTTCTCTATCTTGGAACCTATGGTGATTGAGAGGCTTCTCTATCTCAATCTTGAACTGTGACGACCAAGGGACTTCTCTACCTTGATCTCTATGGAAGGTAACCAAAAGGTTTCTCTATCTTGGAACCTGAGGCGATTGAGAAGCTTCTCTATCTCAATCTTGAATTGTGGCAACCAAGGGGCTTCTCTACCTTGATCTGAATGGGAGGTAACCAAGAAGCTTCTCGATATTGGAGCCTAGGGAGATTGAGAGGCTTCTCTATCTCAATTTTGAACTGTGACAACCAATAGGCTTATTTCTACCTTGATCTCTATGGAAGATAACCAAGAGGCTTCTCTACCTTGATCTCTATGGAAGGTAACCAAGAGGCTTCTCTATCTTGGAACCTAGGGTTTTTGCCTGCAAAAGACAAAAATTTGGGATTAGATTTTAAATGATGGGTGCTCTATTGTTCCACTATTTTGAGATGTGTGATCTTCCTCTCTCTTTTCTTGGACTTAATTTCCCCTTTAGAAGGAAAACCTTGATTGATTCTTGTAGTTCTTAGAAAAAGTTTTTCTTTTCTTTTTTTTGAAATTTGAAATTTTCTTTGAAAATGATACCCTTTGTTCTTGGTCATCATTGAAAATTATTTTTTCTTCCTTCAAAGTTGAACTTTCTTGAAACTAATGCAATCTGTCTTTGAAAATCTTTGAAAAGTTTTCTCTTTTTTTTCTTCATTTTTTATTTCATCTCTTTTCTTTAAAAAAAAAAAAAAAAGAAGCAAATTTTTTTGGGAGAGTTGACTGAGTCAACTTAGCAATTCAGGTGAGTTAAGAGGGGGGGGGGTGAATTTTTGGCCCCATTTTTCCTTGTCTTCATCTTTTTCTTTCTTCACTCTTCCTTCTTCCTCCATTGTTACTATTCACAAGTTTCTTCCTCTTGCATTTTCTTCATCCTCACACCCTTTTTCCTTAAAAAATCACTTCCCTAAGCTTCTAAACTTGTCTTCATCCATTTCCCTCAATATATCTTCAAATTTTTGTGTTCTTGACCACCTTTGCTACAAACCCATTTTTTGAAACTCATCTTCAAACCTCCATTTTTTGCACTTTCAATGGCATCTTCCAAGGGACCATCTTTTCTTACTTTCAATGGGAAGAAATATCATCCATCCCTTGAATGGAATGAGGAAGAGGGGCTCCTTCAAGATCCTAAGACCCATGCTCCACACTTCAAAAAGGACTTCAAGGTGAGCTCATTTTTTTTTTTTTTGGTTTCTTTGTTGGCAAATTTGTTGGTTTTATGTTTTGTTGAGAGCTTGGTGTTAAGACAGTGTCATTTTGTTCTTGTTGGAATTTTGAACATTGTATGACTTGGTTGAAAATTCTTGTGTGATCATGTTGTGCTCTATTGTTGAATGAATTTTGACTTGAATGTTGTGGTTATTGGAATCATGAGATATTGATGTGTGGACTTGGTCGAACAAACTCATTTTTATGAGTGTGGGATTTTGTTAGGATGTGTAGGTCGTATTTCATGAGCATGGAAATTTGTATGGGTATGGGTATGGAAAATTTTTGTGGTGGTATGGTTTTTTTTTTTTTTACATGGGATTTTTTGGACATGGAATTTTTTTGGACATGGAAATTTTTTGGTTGGATTTTGGGATGACTATTTGTGGACATCTCAATGATTGGCAGGTGAAGTTTTGAATCCTTGGTTATGCATGTTTTGGAAGATAATTTGGTTATGGTGCCATTAATGATGTGTTGATTTTTCAGGTCTGGATGTATGAATATTTTGGATTTTGTCCTCGAGTTTTAGAAGACATTGGCGATATGTATCCAAGGTTTCTTCATTGGTTGCCTAAGTACCGTTTGTCAACACCTCCCAACCAGTCTTTGCAAGTTTGACGTATGGTTATTGATAACTTGACTGTCGATGATGTGAGTTATTTGTTCTAGGGTTTGCTTTTTTTTTTTTTTTTTTTTTTTTTTTTTTTTTTGGTGTTGTGTTGTGTTTTTCTTTGTGGTTTGGCTTCCTTTTCATTCAGTGGTTCTTTGTGATTTTCAGATGTCTTTGGATCCTTGGCTTGGCTGTGAGGAGCATGCTAAATGTGAATGGGCTCAAGAGATGAATGGCCATCAAGTACTGTTTGAGTGTGGCCATAGGAGATATTGGTATCTTGGTGACTGGGTGTTAGCTCAAGTTCAACACATGTAACCTTCTGAGACGATTCCAATTCAACCTTGTCCTTCCATCCAGTTGGCAGACCTCTTAGCTTATAAAGAAATTGCTCGTGCTTAAGTCGGCCATGTTGTTTTAGGGACACCAGGAGACTATCTTGAATTCTTCCAGACTCAATTGCAGGGCTGTCTAGCTGGCATTCCTGTTACCTTGGTAACATTCTTTCCTTCTAAGGTCAATTTGGATCTCATCTTGCATCTCTTATATTCTTTGTTTCAACTCTTGCAAAAATAAATGCATGTTGCTCTCATATTTGTTTTTGAAAGTAAAAAAAAAAAAAAACTTTTGAAAAAGGATTCCCATCCATGAGACAAACTCACTATGCATGCACCACATATTCATGGAATGACATAAAAAAAATAAATTAAAAAAAGAAAACAAACAAACAAACTTTAACCTATCTCGTAATTCCTTCTTTAAAATTTCAAAATCTGCAATTTTATAAAAAAGAAAACTTTCTTAGAAAAAAATTCAAATCTATATTCAATGAAAAGATAGATCAGTTCTGTGTTTAAAAAAATTCAAATTTGTATCTAAGGAAGATACAAATCAATTTTGTTGTTTGAAAAAAATTCAAATCTACATCTAAGGAAGATATAGATCAGTTTTGTATTTGAAAAAAATTCAGATGCATCTAAGGAAGATACAGATTAGTTTTGATATTTGAAAAAAATTTAGATCTGTTTCTAAGGAAGATACAGATCAGTTTTATGTTTGAAAAAATTCAGATTTGCATCTAAGGAAGATGCAGATCAGTTTTGATATTCATTAACAGATTTTGAAATCAAAGAAAAAAAATTAAAACAGACATTCAACTAAAGAACATGTTAAAAAAAATTTCAACTAAATATCTAAGCATAGCAAATAAGAATTTAGAACAAGGCACAATAAAACATAGTAACCATATTCACGCAACGAACAACAACATGCTAATTAATGGAAAACAATAGAAAAATAGAAGACATAATTAAATACCTCTTGCATGAGTGTGCTCTTCAAATGAAAGAATATTTTAGAAATCAAAGAAGGTTATTCACTTCTTTAAGGTCTAAAATACTTTACTTACAAAAAAGAAGTTCCTAAAGAAAAAGCCTCCAGAACGTCTTTAACGTAAGGGGAGCAGAGAAGTCAGAAAAGAAGTGCCCCTAATTCTGATCTTTTTCCTCTATTTATAGAAGTTGGGATGCTTAAAAAATAAGCTGAATGAGATCAAATACGAATTGGAACATGTCCTTATCTCTAAAAAGTTGAAAAAGATAGGCTTTGTCTCAATTAGGAAGTTCTCGGGCCGAGCTGAGCATTTGGGCCAATTGGCAATCCAAGAGTGCCGATAGGCCCTCTTGGGTGCCAGGCCCGCGTTTGAATTTTGGTCCGATTTGAACTCCTTTTTTGAGGAATTTTTAGCCGAAAATTGCACATAGACGCGTTTTTAATCCGTATTCTAAAAATTAATCAATTTTTCTTGATATTCAAGCCTTTAAAGTGATAATTATCTTATAGATAAATATTCCAAAAACTTGATTAACCATAACTTCTTTATTATCTAATTATTCACTTTATTCCCATGCAAGCAAGCCTATCTTTGACACTAACCAACAACCAACCACAAAATTATTTAATTAATTTTAATTGTTTAACCAATTAGAATTAATTTAAATTAATCACACGTGGTTGATTCCACCCAAACAAAATGCATGCAGACCATGAAAACTTGATCTTATGATATCTTTCAATCCTACAGTCCGATTTGGGAATCGAAGATACCGTCGCGACCATTAGAATCTCAAAATCATTTTTATTATATGCAATGAATAAATTAATGCATGTAATACAACTATAAATTTTGGGTATATGAATGGTCACTCTGGCCATCTTCCAAGATTAAATTATGGGTGCAAAATTAAGTGTCTACAGTATGCATGCACACACTTAAGATTTCCAGCAGCCTTTCTTTTACAAAAAATAGTTTTATTCATTCTAAAAATAAGTTATATTTTCTATAAATATTTCCTTAAGTCAATTTTCATCAAATTGGGCTCTAAACCAACCTTAGGCCTTAGAGTACTACCATTATTAGGAAATGGGAGCTTGAGTCATAAAAGGTACAAAATAAGAAGTCTACAGATGCCCTTTTTTTGATTCAAGAGCTTAGCTATAGGAATCAGAAGAAAAAGAGACAAAACATTTTGTTTCGATGTATGGCTCAGGCCTAACCCACGCAAACAGCAAACAACACACATACATTGGGCTGGGTGCAACTCTGTAGAGTTGCGTGGGTTTCATATGTCTAAAGTCCCACGGGTGTTACTCACAAAAAGAGCAACGACAGGTTCGCTATCTGAAAACCTGGTTTGCCAATTGTAAGCAAAAGGCAAGTGACTCACTATCTTAGAGTCACTTAAAAAGGAAAAACAAACAAATAAAGTACTCTTATGAGCCAAAAGAATACATATATGTGGTGTCCATTTGGGGCTCTTGCCTCAAACTTCTTCGAGTGGCCCTTGCCTCTAGGTAACTTTTGTATCAATCTCAATCTCTTCACTTCTAGATGGCTCTTGCCTTTGTCTTAAACTCTTCAATTCTAAGTGGCTTGCACCTCAGTTATGGTGTACATGTTCAACTCCAAGAAGGATATGTACTCAAATTTTGTATTCTTCTTTTCTGACTTATGTTGGGGGTTTGGGCTTGCATATTCAATTCTTGAAAGATATATGCATAAGTATGGTGGTGGTTGTGATCTCAGGCGGAAAACTCACATGAGGGGCTTCCAAACATACACTGGGGGTTTTCTTGGTAATTTTTTGACTTATGGGGAAATCCTTGATGATGTATGATCCATTGGGGAAAATCTTCTTTTATGGCTCACTGGGGAGTTGTGTTGGTAGTTATGATTCATGAGGGAGTTTCTTTGGTGATTCTAACTCACAAGGGAGTTTCCTTGGTGATTCTAACTCTTGAGGGAGTTTCCTTGAAATTTTTATGCCTTTTGACCCACTGAGAGGTGTTTTTATCATTTCAGCGTGTCTTTGTAACTTCTGATGTTTCTTGATTCACTAGGGATGATTTTTAATTTTTCCTTTCATTTCCTACCTTTGGGAGTCTATTGGGGATGCCTTAAGTTTTTTTTTTTTTTACTAAACAACACGTAGTTAGTGGGGGCCTAAACTACATGTAGTTTAGCCACTAGGTTTCTTTCCCGCCTCTTCATTTTCTCAACAGTTACCAACCATTTTTTTCTTTTCATTCTCTTCATCTTTTCACTCTTTCTCTAACTCTTCAACTTCCTCTTTCTCCTTACAAAAGCTTTTGTCTCTCCCTTATTCCCTCATTCCCTCACAATCTGAAATCTCTCTCTCTTAAAATCTCTTATTCTCTCCAATGACACCCAAGACTAAGAAACCTTCTTACTTGATCATCGATGAAGTTTTCAACATCACCCATTAGGTTGGAGCCACAAGGCTGAATGAGTCTCCTCCATTGCTCTATAGACCAAATGATCATCTTCTGACAATGCAAGGGCTAGATTAGTAACTTTTTCAAACTTTTCTCATTTTTAAGTTTTGCTCTGATCTTCTATTTCAATATGTTTTTAGACTTGTAAATGCTTGGGTTTTGCTGTGGGATGGGTTTAGATAGAAACCTGATGTCCTAGGAGGGGTAGAAACATGTTTAGGATGAGTTTTGTATCATGGTAGGCCGAGAATGTTGAAGAAACTGTTCTAGTTGCACCCATGTGTATGCATGCACGGCCAAGCTATATACATGCATGTACACTTTGTATGCGTATGCATAGATGTTCATAAAATCACACAGACACATGTCTCAGCAAGCGCATGCGTACACGGGGCATGCGTACATATACACTCAGTTCGCGTACGCATACTAAGACCTAGAATCTCAATTTTATGCCCAATTTGATTTTTTTTTACTTATTTTTTGTCCAAAATGATTCTTATGCTCCTATTTTTGTCTTCTACAAGGTTTGTAGCCTTACTCCAGTAGGGGTAGTGCTAGCCACATATTCATATGGTGTCAGACCTTAACAGTTGTGACGAAGGCATTGGTGAATGCAGTCGGCTTCAGGCCATTCATACACCTCCTTCTTAAGGGTGCAGCTAGCGACATACTGGTTTAGGCCCTTACTGAAAGGTGGTGGGACACTATCCACACTTTCCATATTTTTGAGAGGGAGATCACTATGACCCTTCATGATTTTCATCAGAAGAATGGTTTAAGATCCCATGGGCCCATCATCAACTTGAAGGGTGAGTTGGGCATTCAGCTAGGCATAGACTTACTAGTGCGTGCCTACCATAGTGAGTGTATTCACTACTTTGATTTGGAGAGGGACTACAAGCCTCATTCTCAAGCAACTCCAGATGATCCTGCCCTGATGGCCAAGGCGTTTATGTTGTATATGGTGGAGGCATATCTTTTTGCTAATGGAGGTCAGACAGTGTCTCTGAGGTGGCTAGCTCTCTTCCGTGACTTTGAGCAAGCTCAGGAGGCAAACTAGGGCCATGCTTGCCTTGCCTACCTCTACTTGGTAAATGATCATGCCTACCTTAGTGAGTGTATTCATTACTTTGATTTGGAGAGGGACTACAAGCCTCATTCTCAAGTGACTCCAGACGATCATTCCCTGACGGCCAAGGCGTTTATGTTGTATGTGGTGGGGGCATATCTCTTTGCCAATGGAGGTTAGACAGTGTCTCTGAGGTGGCTAGCTCTCTTTTGTGACTTTGAGCAAGCTCAGGAGGTAAAGTGGGGCCATGCTTGCCTTGCCTACCTTTACTCGGTCATGGACACATTGAGCTGAGGGACTCTATGCTAGCTAGCGGGGCCTTGGAAGCTCCTTAAGGTTGGACTCTTTACCTTTTCCCATGTAGTTTTACCAGTTGTACTTCATACTCTTGCAAATTGTATTTGTTTCATATTTCTGAGATGTCATTTAGGTTTACAAATTGCATTTCATGCTTTTGCAAACAGTGTCTTATTTTCTTGCAAACTATACCCATGTCCTTTTTTCTTGCAAAATATAATCTTGCAAACTGTATATGTGTTCCTTTTTGTGTAAACTATCATCTTGCACACTATATCTGTGCTTTTTTTCTTGCAGCATTGAGCGTGGATGTGAACCTAAAGGTCTTCCTTTCAGTTTGGGCTTATCTTAACGACCTTACCTCTGACTCGGTGAGTAAAATTCCCTTCTCCTAGTTATCATTGCATGCTTCAAAGGTTTCTTTCTAATCATAAGTGTCCTTGTAAATTGTTTGGGGACCTTGGGTAGGTGTTCCTTTAGTGATGAGCAGGTTTCTTGCTAGCTGGTGGGTATCAATACTCCTTAGGTGCCTATGGATCCTCACGCATTCATGCTTGCCCCACTTTTAATGTCTGACATTGAGTACCAACTGTGGAGTGGAGGTATTGCCTATGCTCAGCGGCTTTTGGGTGACTTGGACTATGATGAGTTCAGTGAGGATCGTCTCATATCTCATTTTCCCATTGGGCTATGTACTTTCTCTCTTCCATCTTTTCTTTCTCTTTATCTTGCATATCCTGTATGTGGTGACACTCAAATGTGGTGAATATTTCAGGTTGTGGCTAGTCTAGCTACTGGTGGTCCTATTAATCCTCCTCGATTGCCTTGGTCAGTCTAAACCTATGGTGTAGACGTGTTTGCTCGGGAGCGTTTTGTGGGGCATAACCCTAATGTCATGGGTTATCCCTTTCCTCAAGGCACACAAGCTATGAGTTCTCTTTGTCTTTACTCTTTGCACTTTCTTCTTTACATTCCTTAGGCTTGTCTTAACATCGTCCATTTTCAAAATATCAGCCTACTATAACGAAGCATGAGGAGCTGGTCCTTCTTGTTGGGAACCTCAAGTTGGAGGTGATCGAGTACTCCTAACAGATCTATGGGCTTTTGCAAGAAAGCATAAGTGTCTTATCATGTAAAGATAATGATATATGAGAATCAAGAACATCTACAAACAATCATAACTGTTTGATGGGGACCATTACCTTTGAGGTATATCATATAACTCCTACATCTCCTAGAAACATGCTTGCAACCATATTTAAAAGCATTTTGATTCTTTTTGCTTTTCATGTTCTTTGCATATTTTTTCTTTTTAAAAAGGCATATCATGTATGGGCATATGGGACAGAGAAAAGAAATACCCAATTATGTTAGCCAAACATCTTGTTCTTGCTGTGCAAATGCTACACCTTACTGAGCATGGCTTTTATGAGTTGCATGCAGATGTTTTATGATTGATAAGTTTTAATGGTGAAATGGTTATCTATGCCTTCCTCTTATGATTTTGTAGTCCTTTCAGTCAAAAAGAGTGATAAAGATATGAATGATAAAAAATTAACCAAATCATACAAATCATATAATAAACCACAAAGCTCACATTGCTTAGTTGTGCATGGCGATACTCATCTAAGCTACTAGAAATACAAAGTTAAGAAACCTTTTTAATGGCCATCTAAAGGTACACAAGTACCAGTATCCACATACACATAATGTTTTTGTATTTTTCAAAAAATTTCAGTTTTTTTCTTTTCTTTTCTTGAAAGCAATAAAAGAAATAAAAAATGCAAAAATAAATATATACAAAACAATGCAATGCATGAAAGCATGATTCCAAAAACAGATAATAAATCAAGCATGAAAGTCCTACTTTAGATAGATAGAATTAAAGTAGAGAACAAATAGAAAGACAATTAAGTCTCAAGATCCTTCATCACCCACACAGCTTGAGTCTTTAGCTGTGAAGACGAAAATGCACATGTCCTAGTATGACTACTAAAGGACATAGAGGAATTAGAAATCCCCTGAAATTGAGTTAAAAAGCCCAAATCTTTTAATAACTTAGCAAGAATAGGTACAGAACCTTTAGGCAAAGGATGAGACGTATTAGACACTCGCTTAGGAGTAAACAACTTGAAACAATTAGGGTGAGTGTGACTGGAAGCACCACAATGGTGACAAACATGAGTAGTTTTAAAACTACTAGGCTTCCTAGAAGGAAGTCTAACCTTGGAGGTTGATAGAGACCTTAACTTAGTACAATTAGACCTTAACTCAGTGTTAACATCAGATTTTTTTACCTTTATTTATCCTAGCAAAATTAGCTTTCAACTCTTCATTGTTCCTTTTAAATGGAGGAATATAAAAACCTTTTTCTTTTGAGGGCTCAACAACAAGTTTGACACTAGTTAATTTTCAACTTCAATTTTAGATTCAACTAGTTGCTTTTCCAAACTCTTAATTTTGTCCACGTGAGATAAAAATTGATTTTTTAAATTCTCATTCAAATTATTGGCTTCATCCAATTTTGCAATAAATTCATCTTTTTTTAAGTTTGACTTTTTTATATTTAGCTTTTAATTTTGTAGAAATTTTAAGAGATTTCATACAAAATTTATAAAGCTTACAATAAGCATCTTAAATATCATCATCATCATTCAACACAAGATCATGCAAATCAAAACAATCAACAGTTTCCATGACAACGGGGGTCAACAATCACACTCAGGAAATTAATCAAATCAGAGTGTACCCATTCTGATACTATTTGTTGAGAAATTTAGACCTTGGTTGATAGAATTAATAAATTTTAAACCCAAGTTGTTAATTAGATCTATTTATGAATAATCTTTGTTCAAGAAACCGATTGATTTTTGGCATAACAAGGTTTGAATTCCAAATCTCTTATTACAAAATGGGTAATGTACGAATGTCTTGAGGGCATTTGACAATAGATAATTTTAGGAAAATATACTGCTTTTACAAAAATATAAATAAATATCAAAAAAGGTTTTTTTTTTTAATAAATAGTTTTTTTTAGAGAGTTTTAACTTATAGCATCTGCTCATAATAATAGTTCTTTATCATCAGACCAAGACACTAAATGAGTGTTTGGATTGCACTAAAATTTTAGCACATCTGCATTTATGCATTTTGCTGAAAAAATGTGGGTCCCATGATACTGTTTACTGACCCACAAAAGTCATCCAAACACATATTTCAATATAAATTTGAATCACACAATACTATTCACACATTTAAAAATTATTTTACTACATTATTTTTAATTTTCAATTTTCAATAATAAGCGATATCTAATCAAACCTTAATTGAATTTTAAGGCATCCACTCAATTTTTCCTTCCCAAATACTTTACCTAAGGAGTTAAAGTTGAAAAATTAGTCAAATCCAAATTCAATTCAAAGAGCTGTCCATAAATAAACGAGACTTTTTTTTAAGGGTAAATGGTAAAGTAAAAAAAATGGCGCAACGCGAAGGATTGCAAAAATAAAGACACCACAGCTACAGGTGAACAAAACCCTACTCCAACTTCAGCCCCATAAAAGCCCCCAAGATATTTTCTATTTCATCGGCCCACACTGTCACTCACTTTACCTCCTGGCTTAAACCCTAGCCGCTTCTTCTTCCTCTCTCAAAACCCTAATCTCCGAGGTAAAGCCTCCCTGTCTCTCTCTACATATCTTGATTCTGTATTTTTCTGTTTCGCATATTTGATCTGTTTGTGGTTCTATTTATTTATTGATGTTGGAGTGCTTTTACTTTTCTGTCTGTTTGCTGAGAAACCTCGTGCGAAATGAGACTTTGTTTTAGTCTTTCATTCTCTTCTCCGATTTGTACAGGAAAAAAAAATCGTTATCTATATTTGTTTGCATGTGTGTTTATGTTCTTTTGTTCTCTTCTTGACATTTATGGATGAAAATGGTCATATATATATGTGTGTGTGTGTGTGTGTGTGTGTGTGTGTGTGTGTGACCATATGGCCGATATTTTAGCAACAAATCCAATAAATCTAAGTGCAGTGCTCGGCCTATTGATTTTTTTTTGGAAAGGGAGTGTGTGCAAGTTGTTTATTTCAAGAATAGGCTGGACCCAACCAACTGCACTTTTTTTGTTATAACAGGCGATAGCGCAAATTATTTTTGAATAAATTAAGAAATCATATTTCAGAACCATACCCTTTAGGAGCAAGGGTTGTGTAGTCCACCGAGAGTATGACATTGTAATGTAAAAGAAAATTTAATTTTGATGGAAATGAAAAGAAAATTTAAATAATGATTTATGATGTAATTTATTGACTATTCGAAGTAGATCATTTGGTGTTTAATTAACTAATACTGTTTAAATTGCTGCCCTTTATCACCAAGGGTATGCCTTTTTAATGAAACGAAAATTTGAATAATGATTTATGATGTAATTTATTGACTACTCGCAGTAGATTGGTTGGTGTTTAATTAACTAAAACTGTTTAAATTGCAGCCCTTTTTGAATTGCAGAATACGTGTGCTCCAAGATTTTAAGAGCACCTGATTTAAACCAGGTTTTACATGATTTTTATTATTTTATTATTTCCTTTTAGAAGACTCTTAAGGATTTGTGTCTTAAAACTTTTGATGCTAGTTTTAGATAATGGGGAAAGGTGGAAAAGTATTTGAAATTTGCAAGCTTCTGTCCACCTCTGACGTTTCGTGGGCTTTGAAAGTATTTATCTATTATTTTATTGTCAAATACTTTATCAGAAATTTTTTGGCAAATGAACAGATAGAGTGAAGAAGCCTTTTAATACTTTATTTGAGCTTACTTCCAAAAAATATTTTTTTTTATGACATCAATGAATTTTTAGTTTTCCATTGTCGCTAGTTTGGATGCTGGAAATCATGGAAAATAATGTCATGGGAAATTGAAAAGTTAAACTATCTTAAATACTGTTTTGTTGAAATTTATATGATTCCCTACACCCTCTCCCCCCCCCCCCCCCCTTCCCAAGCCAAATTTTTTTTTTTGATGGTGTTAGCTAACTTGGCTGCTAGCGTCTGTGGTCACTTCAGATTTAAACCTCATGGAAGTTTCGGATTAAGAGAAAGCGTTCTGGATTCTTTTAAGGTTTAGGCATTACAATAAAACCAGAAGGGCTTGTGTTTCTCTGATCTTGTTTTTGCCATATGAGGCTCCTAAGAAACTGATTTTTAAGTTTGATATTTTTCTGGGTTGCCTAAGTTTATTTGTTGGTAACATATGTTGAGTCTACAGGAAAATGAAATTGGGACATTTTGATAGGTTCCTTCTCTAGTCAGCTTGTTCACTCGTGTTCTTTTCTGAGTGGCCTAACTTCACTGATTTCAGGGGCACCTTTATTTCTTTTCATTGTGCCTCAATTAAGTCATTCTTCTCTAAAGAAGCCTGTTATTGAATTACAATAGCACTTTTTGTAAGTGAGGTGGATTGAGATGAGATGGTTAAGAAAACCAATTTTTAACTGTTAGATGAATAACCACTGGGTCATGTCTAACAATATTTTTGTTGCTAGAAGGCATGTTTAAAGTTTTGCATGATTCAGTATGTGTTTTTATTTTACTTTGCTTTCTTTAAATTAACCAAGTCAAGAAGTATTAAGGTAACTAGATGTTTTTGTTGACACTGATATATATTTGGAACCTGAAAGCAGTCAATTAAAATGGCATTTTGTAACAAAGTTGGGGGCCTCTTGAGGCTAAGCGTTTCCCAGAATGGACAGGCTCCTATTGCGTCTATGCTTAATTCTGTTCGTTACATGTCATCAAGCAAGCTTTTTGTTGGAGGTATTGCTAAATCACTTTTGTAATAAGTATTACGGATTGAGCAGAATTATGCTATGAATACCTCTGAAACTTATTCAAATAATGGTGGTTTTTAGGTCTTTCATACAACACTGATGAACAGTCTCTGAAGGATGCATTTACTGGCTTTGGTGATGTAATTGATGGTAAGTGTCCTTTCTTTTGGGGAGTTTTTCCCACAAATAGTTGGTGGTTACCTTATTGGTGCTTGGAACTTACTTTTGCTGAACATACCTTTGACAATTGTCGAAGGTCTACATCCCATACTTCCCTGATTCTTCAGATTGAGCCATTTTGCCAACTGGCAACATCTAATAACCACTTCATACGTTAAAGATGAGCAATCTTTGGTATCTTTAGAACATTTTCCGCTAGTTTTTCATTACTACTTTGGGTTAGCCTCTAGCCTATTGTGTTAAGTGGTATGCCATGCTGGAATTATTTGGACTGTAGGATATTTTATGGTCCATCTGAGATATCTTGTTGAAGTACTTGTATATATATATATATATTATATTTATTCAAAGCTTGTTGAGTTTATACAAAATGGAGGAACTTTGACTGGATGCCGCCCTATCAATATTGATAGAGCCTCACCCATTTTCACTTATATTGGTGAAATAACTAGATGCAAAACATTCAAATAGATCTCTAAATTGTAAAGGTGGACATCTAAAATTTGTGAGCCAATGGATTTATATGTTTTCTTTTATTTGAAGGGGGCATAATATGCATGTACGAGGGAGCATCATTATCTTTTTTACTAGAATCCTTAACCAATTAAATATCTTAAATTATCACAAAGCATAATATTAATAATATGGGTGATACTGATTTAGGTGCTAGCGATTTTGATGGATTGCCTGCCAATCATATTATTTTCTTATTCGTAATTACAGAATTGGTGACATAGTGATTACTTTTCTCTTATTTGGGGGTGAGTGCCACAGAAAAGAATTATTTATTTTAACAAGAGAGCATGTTGCATTTCTTATTAATGGAGTCCATTTTCTGCTTGGCTTATTGATACGAGTCATTGGCATAAAGTAAACAAAGAACTGGGTTTTTCCAATTTCTTTGTCTGTTTTCTGTTGTTTTTTTGAATCTTTATTCAGGGCATGTAGCAGGTAAGAATCTTTGTTTTTCTCTGTTTTTAACGTTAACTTAAATTTGATTTCTTGTGTTAATAGTGGTTGTTTACAAATACTAGTTTTCTCAGTGCTGATTTTGCTTCACAGCCAAGGTTATTGTTGATAGAGACACTGGGAGGTCTAGAGGATTTGGGTTTGTGAACTTCACCAGTGATGAATCTGCCAGCTCAGCACTGTCTGCCATGGATGGCCAGGTCAGAAATAATTACTTGATATTTTAACCTGTGCCTTGATAATTATGACTGATGTCTTAAATTTTCAGGAGCTTAATGGGAGAAATATTCGTGTGAGTTTTGCAAATGACAGACCTGCTGGCCCTCGATCTTATGGTGGTGGTGGTGGTGGTGGTGGTTACCGTGGAGACAGAGGCTTTGGTGGTGGAGATGCCTTTTGAGCTGCTGCAGCTTTTGCAAGCATGAGCTCAGCTTGTTTCTCTTGCTAGTTGGTTCTCCTTCAGAATTTTGGGTTGCTTGGATTTTTTTCCTGGATAAATTGTTTTAACTATGGAGTATTGTATGGTTTTGATACAAATTTGTCATTTATTGCTTGTTATATATATTAGCAGCACAATAGCCAAGTTCAATCATCAAAGGCATTTGGGAGTTTAATGTTGCACATAATGCTATCAAAAGCATTATTTATATTGCATACTCATAACCGCAGATCATAGGGCTTTCTTTGCAATCATATGATTGGTAGTGAGAATAATTTATAACTGCATGCACTTTCGAATCAATGTGATCTTTAGCCTTTTAAAAAATTCTGTTGATGCAACATGGTGGATCGAACAACTCTCTAAGTAGGTCATGGAAGAATGAAGAAGCCAGCTGTTTGGTATTATATTTCTAAAACCTCTATTAAACTCTTTTGAGATTTGGAAACAAAATTTTGTATTTTAGATGTTTCTAAAAATTTTAAAAATGTACTTGAAAGGATTTATTTAAAATCAACTTTTTGACGAAAAAAAACAGTACAAAAACTAGTTTTGAGAGAAATTTTTTAAACTTTTTATATATCTTTTTTTTTTGGTGTGAATTTTGAAAATTTAATCGTTGAATTTTATGTTCCTTCTGTTCTTAACATATATATCAAATTTTGTTTAAATTAAATATTATTTATTATTCGATCAATAAACTTATTTTTTATATACAATTTTATATCATAAAAATTTGAAAAACTAACATTTGTTTGATGAGATAATAATTGATCTTTGATTTTCTTAAAATTTTACATGCATAAAGAATATAATAAGAATTTGTAATTTAATGGTTAGATTTTTAAAATTCATACTTAATATAGAGATATATAAAGAGTTTGTCGAGTTTTTAACTTTGTTCAAAAAAACAATAGTGGTTGCGCCGATGACTCTGAATGTTTTTATTTTTTGAGCAAGTGTATGTGTTGGGACTAGGGATTGTGTACAAGCTCATTACAAAATGTCAATGGCCTGGCACTGTCCATTGTGTGGGTTACGTTTGGGGATAAACTTTATTACACCACAAAGTAAAGGGCTTTCGGTCCCGTAATATATTGAAAGTGACCTTCCTTCACCTCAACCGAAAAAGGGACCTTTAGATTTGAGAGGATTTATTGTACCCAAATGTCGCACAGAATTCTATTTATTGTCTGTGGGAGTGGCAAAACTGATTTAATCCATTCATCCACTCAAACCCACCCATTATATAATTGAGTATAAACTGGTAAAGTTGTGAGTTCCAATTAGCTTAATTAGTAAGGCCTTTAATGGTTGAATAAGAGATAAAGAGTATCTTCAGAAGCAGACGCCATTAATTAAAAATCATTGGTTGAAACTCTTTAAAAAAAAAAAATGTATAAACGCGTCTATTAATTATTTGAGTATCGGCCATATTAAGACTGATTTAGAACCCAACAAATTGTTCAAATCTACTGAGTCTCATCTATATTTTGAGAAAAAATCTCTCTGACACTCAAATCTCAAATTGAGTGATTTGAGTTTCTATTATATGATTTGAAGGAGGCAAATTTAGCTCATTTGAGCCTAAGTCTCTATAATAATTAAGTTCTGGTCCTCAATTGAGCCCAAATTTTTGCAGTTTGGTGGTGTGATGGTTAATTCATGGGTCGACCATGAATGTGGGGAATGAGTTTATATTTAGTTTTCTCTATGGGCTTTTTTCTCCAAAAAAAAAAAAAAAAAAGGTTTTCTTTATTGGCCTGTGTTGTCTTCATATTTTTATAATAATTATATTTATGACCAAGAGTTTTCTAGTTAACTTAATTGGCACACCATAATGTTTTTTTATAAAAACGTCCAACACCTTCAAACTATTATAAAAAAAATAAAAATAAAAATTGTATTTATGATATTTACATGGTGTGAGTTTTAGAATTGATGTTTACAAGTGTAATTATTGCGTTTTCTCCTTTTATTTGCAAGTTTTATGTTCAGGTTTGGCCTAGGATTAAATATGAAGTACCAAGTAAACCATAATTTTTCATCTTTGATTATATTTCTCTTAATTTCTATGTAAGTACACCTCTCTCTCTCTCTCTCTCTCATGTACGTTTTTTTACTAGCTATACATTAAAAAAACTTTCAAATGAATTTAGTAAAGAACACAAATTCTAAACTAACTTTCAAATGATTTTTCATGGATTTTATAAGATTAGAAAATAATAAAGCATAAACAAGTATTTTCTATATATATATATATGTAGACACTTGATTTTGCACCTATAATTTAGTTTTGGAAGATGACTAAAATGACCATTTCAAATACCCAAAAATCATAACTACATTAAATCATTTATTGCATATCATAAAAATGATCTTGAGATTCTAACAGTCACGACAGTATGCTCGATTCCCAAATTAGATCGTCAAATTAAAGGATATCATAAGATCAAGCTTTCACGGTCTGCATGCATTGTATGAGGGTGAAGCCGATCACGTGTGATTAATTAAAATTAATTCTGATTGGTCAAACAATTAAAATTAATTAAATAATTATGTGATTAGTTGTTGGTTTCTATTAGAAATAAGCTTGGTTGCAGAGGAATAAAATGGATAATCAGATAACAAGGGAATTGTTGATAATTAAGTCCTTTTAGAATATTTATCTATCAGATGATTATTATTTTAAGTGTTGGGATTAGTGCCCTTGAATCCTATTGTATGATGCTATGTATGATATTATGTATAATGTTATGTATAACTTAATATTGTAATTAATAAAATTGTTTTATTATTATCTAAAATAATGGTAACATGAATATTCAGACATTATCATATAGTCCATGAGATGCATAGTATGTGATTTATGTGAAAAGTTACAGAAGATATAAATTACAAGTTCTTTGTAAACTCAGAATTTTAGTTCGTAGTCGGTGATGAAATTGGGCATTTCATCTGTGAAGACTATAACATATTAACTAAGATGATTTATCTTAATCATGGAAGTGGAGACTTCTAGTTGATATGTTTTAAGAGTTAAGACATATTGAACTGGACCGCTGTAAGATTTATTATTCTCCTAATGACTGTCAAATGAATAATAAATCTCACGACTTATATCTATATGAACTCTTAATCCTGAGAGAATAATGGACTTGATCATGAAATGTAGGTTGCTTTGATATATCAGAAGTGAGATCTAAAGTAACGGTCAAAATCTCAATATGTTGGGCAGCCACATTTAGTGTTGATGAAACATATATTTTCAAGATGGAATTCATAGTCTCTTAATGGAGATACAAAATATTCCTTCGAGATAAGTTTAATAGGTTTGTTATTCAGAATGTTAGGTCTAACTACTTTGGGAAATAGTTACTAAAGTATATATTTACGAAATTAGATTTCATAAATATATAATGAATAACTTAAAGGATTAAACCGGATATTCAAGAATTAAGATGTAGTAATTTACAAAGTGACAGTCTATATTTATGATTTTGTATTACTACGAATATTTTATGAAGGGGTTGCATGTACAATAAAGTCTGGGGATATAATTTATTAATAAGGCCTAGGGTGCAATTATATTTATATAGTGGTATTAAATATAATTAATGGTAACTTCAGATTTGTCAAGAGTTGATAGAAAAGCCCAAAACCCATTGGAGCTAGAGTCTTATTTATTCCATTTTGGTCCCACTCCAAGCCACATATTAAAGCCTAATTGGAAAGGCCCAAAAGGCTGGCCCAATTAGATAATTAGTTATATTGAGAGAAACATACAGAATTTTGTAAGAACAACAAGTTCATGAAATGGTATGTATGTGAGTGTTGGACACTCTCTCATTCTCTCTAGAACAAACTCATATAACTGATTGAGAGATCACACTTTAGGTGTTAGTGAAATTAGAGTGAAAATTAAAAGTGTTCTCAAGTGCTTCTAATCTTTGTTCTTGAAATTCATCATACCAAGATACAGTCTCTTGTTCTTACATTCTGAAATTTACTTAGTACATGTTATCAATTGCGAATAAAGTAGATCCATTAATTTTCCGCTATGTATGTTTTGTATGCGATACAAACATGTTTTTCCATCAAATGGTATCAGAGCAATCTTCAATTTCAAATTTGTATAACATGTTTTGTGAGTTTTGGAATTAGAGATATTAGTTTCATGATGTTAGAAGATTATACATATTTAATTTTCTGCATTGTTGTTGAAACTATGATTTGATGAAAACTGATATTGATGTTATGATGTTGTTTAAATTTGAATTTAAGTATGTTAAATTGAAATTTAAGGCTATAGCATCAATAGAATTTAGTTTAGATATCAAATTTTATCTACCATGTTCATATGATGGTTGTTTGTTCATGTAAAATGTTAAAAAATTGCCTTATTAAAAATTATGGAAATTCAAAATTCACCAAGCTTGATCGATCCAGCAGCCAAAACTTTTCTTGATCGATCGAGCAGCCAGAACTTTTCTCAATCGATCGAGATACACGTTCAATCGATCGAGACTGGAAATTTAGAAGCTCGATCAATCGAGAACCGGGAATTTTAGAATTTTTTCTAAGTGTTTTTACATGTATAAGATGCAAGGTTATGTGTAATTAGTTTATGCATGATTTATAATTTAAAAACCTTTATTTTAAAACATCTAGTGGGAGAGAGATACAAGGGTTGCATCTCACTGCCTCCATTGTCGGTTTATAGTAGTGTGATTAAGCACCTTGCCTTGGCGTATATGCCTTGCTCCCTTCGAAGGGCGTTTAATTCATGGTACTATAGGTTAAACTTCTTAATGATGGATGAAGTGTGTTTTTACATTGAGAACGACCACGCTTTTGTGGAGTTACTTGGTGACTCACATTGATTCTAGGCAATGGTGTACACTAGACTAAGTATAATGTTAACTTCCCTTTGGAATTATGTCATTATTACTTAGAGGCTGAAGGAAAAGTGGAAATTTATTTTTGTTTGGTAAGAGTTACCATGATAGCATTAATAATAAGAATAATTCTCGCTTGATTATAGTGATTGGTATGACCTTGCTTCCGAGGAATATTAATTGTGGGATTGGTTTGTCGTTGCATATATTATATTATGGTTTTGTTAAGGTTCCATACTATATGTTTATATGCTAAATTGATAATGTCTAGTTTATTTAATATATTCATGTTTATTATTTTTAGATTTGAACATGGCATCATTTAGCCAATTTGTTACTATTCTTAATCAAAACAAACTGACTAGATCCAACTATGTTGACTGGAAAAGAAATTTGGACATAGTTCTCACTGCTAAAGAGCACAAATATGTGCTTACTAAACCATGTCCTAACTTTCCTTCATTAGATGCTCCTCTTGAGGAAAAACAGCGATATGATCGTTGACAGAAATCTAATGAGATGGTCAAGTGCTACATCCTAGCATCTATCTCAAATGTTCTACAGCATCAAATGTAAGATGTAAAACTAGCTTTAGACATTATGCTAAGTCTGAAGGAGATGTTTGGTGAGCAAGACCATTTTGCAAGGCAAGAGACCATGTAACAAATTTATAATATCAAAATGGCTGAAGGCAATTCAGTGAGGGAGCATTGTCTTACAATGATTTCCAATCTGAATGCATTGGAAGTTTTAGGTGTCGATATTGATAGAGAATCCTAAGTGGATATAATACTCTAGTCACTACCAGAATCATTTAAGGAATTCAAACCTAACTATAATATGAACAAAAATATTTATACATTGTCTGAATTAATGAATGAGTTGATTGCGGTTGAAGGCATCCTTGGTACTTTTAATGTTGAAGCCAATATTGGTGAAACTTTTACTTCTCAACCTAAGTCGAAAGGCAAGGGTAAGAAGAAGAAGAAAAAGGACTTCGCCAAGCAAGATGGTAAACAAATTGTCTTACAGATTGTTGACAAAGGAAAGAAGCTCAAAGGAAAATGTTTCCATTGTGGTAAGAAAGGACATTGGAAGAGAAATTGTCCAAAATTCAAGGCTGCCAATAATAAAGGTATGTATAGTTCATTCCTCTTTGAAATATGTTTGGTACAAAATCCCATGGATTCTTGGTGTGTGGATTCAAGTTGTACTAGTCATATCTGCAATGCTTTGCAAGGGTTCCAGGAGACCAGAAAACTTAATGAAGGGGAATTGTTTCTTACTTTGGCTGATGGGAACAAGATTCTGGTTGTAGCTGTTGGTATTTATAATTTATGTTTTGAGTCTAGAGTTTTAATATTGGAAGACTATCTGTATGTACCCAATATTTGTAGGAATTTGATTTCTGCAACTTATTTGGGTAAACATGGATATTGTGTTATCCTTAAAGACAATGTTGTAATAAAGAAGGGTAAACTGTTTATCTTTTCTGGCAATATTGTTAATGGTCTTTATATTTTAACTCCTGATAAACATGAATTATATAATCTGAATTAGATAATGACTCTCATGTAAAATCATTAAAGAGAAAGTTTCCTTCTACTAATGATGCATATCTTTGGCACTTGCGTTTGGGTCATATTAGTCCAAACAAAATTCAAAGACTGATCAAAGATGGTCTCTTAGTGCCATTGGACTTTGATGAATTTCCAATTTGTGAATCTTGTTTGGAAGGCAAAATGACCAAACGACCTTTTATTGCAAAAGGTAGAAGAGCCCAAGAGTTGCTTGAATTAGTTCATACGGATGTTTGTGGTCCTATGTCAACCCAAGCAAAAGGAGGTTATGAGTGCTTCATTAATTTTACTAATGATTACTCAAGATATGGTTATGTGTACCTAGTGAAACGGAAGTCCGAAACCTTTGAAACGTTCAAAGAGTTTAGGGCTAAAGTTGAGAATCAATTAGGCAAACGTATAAAAGCCATTCGATCTGATTGTGGTGGTAAATGCCTTTTTGGGGATTTCAAGGATTACTTAACTCAAAATGGGATTGTATCCCAATTGACTGCACCTGGAACTCCCCAACAAAATAATGTAGCAGAAAGAAGGAATATGACTCTTTTAGCAATGGTTAGGTCCATGATGAGTTACTCAACTTTACCAATTTCTTTTTAGGGTTACGCCTTAAATACAACAATACATCTTTTGAATTTAGTTCCATCAAAATCTGTTCCCAAAACACCCATGGAATTGTGGAGTGGGCATAAGCCTAGTATAAAATATTTCCACATTTGGGGTTGTCCTGCACATGTGTTAAAAGAAAAGCCTGATAAATTGGAACTAAAATCAGAAGTGTGTTTGCTAGTAGGTTATCCAAAAGAAACTAGGGGTTATTTATTCTATAGTCGTAAGGATAACAAAGTTTTTGTTAGTACAAATGCTAAATTTTTGAAAAATGACTATATGAATAATTTTACTTCTAGAAGTAGAGTTGTATTGGCTGAAATGAATGAACCTGTAAATAAACAACCAATGGACGAAACTAGGGATGATGTGGCTGTATTAGATAGACTATAAGATATTACTCATGAGATGATTAGTACATAGATGCCTCGTCGTAGTGGGAGAATTGTTTGGCCTCCTATAAGATTTATAAGTTTAGGAGAAACTTATGAAGCTATCTCGGAAGAGACTGAATCGGATCCCTACACTTATGAAGAGGCAATGAATGATATAGATGCACATCATTGGGTCAAAGTTATGAAATCTGAATTAGATTCTATGTATGCCAATCAAGTTTGAGATCTTGTAAAAGCGCCTAACGGCATTAAATCTGTTAGTTGCAAATGGGTTCACAAGAGGAAGAGAGGGATAGATGGAAAAGGTACACACAAAAAGAATGTATTGATTATGAAGAAACCTTTTCACCAGTAGCAATACTTAAAAATCTATCAGAATTCTCTTATCCATTGTTGCTCATTATGATTATGAGATTTGGCAAATGGATGTCAAGACTGCATTTATCAATGGCAATCTTGAAAAAGAAATCTATATGATACAACTAGAAGGTTTCATAGCAAAGAACCAAGAGCATATGGTATGCAAGTTGAAAGGTCCATTTATGGACTTAAGCAAGCATCTAGATCATGGAACATTAGATTTGATCAAGCAATCAAGTCATTTGGTTTTGAAAAAAATCTTGATGAACTATGTGTGTACAAAAGACATTAGGATAAAGTAGTAATGTTCCAAGTGCTTTATGTTGATGATATTCTACTCATTGGAAATGAGGTAGGGGTAATGTCATCAGTAAAGGTTGGTTATCAAGCCAATTTGATACGAAGGACTTGGGTGAGGCTAACTTTATTATAGGAATCAAGTTTTAGCGAGATCGCAAGAATAAGATATTAGGCTTATCATAAGCTGGATATATAAATAAGGTTTTAGAACGGTTTAGGATGCAAAACTCCAAGAAAGGATTGCTTCCTTTTAAACATAGAGTTCCTCTGTCTGATAACTAAAGGCCTAAGACTCAAGAGGAAGAAGATATGATGAGATAAGTTCCTTATACTTCTGCAGTAGGAAATCTTATGTATGCAATGCTAAGAATTAGTGCCCTTAAATCCTATTGTATGATGCTATGTATAAGTTTCTATTGTAATTAATAAAGTTATTTTAATATTATCTAAAATAATGGTAACATGAATATTCAGACATTATCATATAGTCCATGAGATGCATAGTATGTGATTTATGTAAAAAGTCACAGAAGATATAAATCACAGGTTTTTTTGTAAACTTAGAATTTTAGTTCGTAGTCGGTGATGAAATTGGATTTTCATTTGCAAAAACTATAACATATTAACTAAGATGATTTGTCTTGATTATGGAAGTGAAGACTTCTAGTTGATATGTTGATATGTTTTAAGAATTAAGACATATTGAACTAAACCGCTGTGAGATTTATTATTCTCCTAATGACTGTCAAATGAATAATAAATCTCACGGCTTATATTTACATAAACTCTTAATCTTGAGAGAATAATGGACCTAATCATGAAGTGTAGATTGTTTTGATATATTAGGAGTAAGATCTAAAGTAACAATCAAAACCTTAGTATGTTGGGCAGCCACATTTTAGTGTTGATGGAATATATATTTTCAAGATAGAATTCATAGTCTCCTAACAGAGATACAAAATATTCTCTTGAGATAAGTTTAATTAATTTGTTATTCAAAATGTTAGGCCTAACTACTTTGGTAAATAGTTACTAAAGTATATATTTGAGAAATTGGATTTCATAAATATATGATGAATAACTTAAAGAATTAAACCGGGTACTCAAGGATTAAGATATAGTAATTTACAAAGTAGCAGTCTATATTTATGACTTTGTATTACTACAAATATTTTATGAAGGGGTTGCATATATGATGTGCATGAAATA
The DNA here is from genome assembly GCF_002906115.3 of Quercus suber. Taxonomy (NCBI): domain Eukaryota; kingdom Viridiplantae; phylum Streptophyta; class Magnoliopsida; order Fagales; family Fagaceae; genus Quercus; species Quercus suber. Next base: position 602,152 of record NW_027069746.1, read on the forward strand.
TATACAATAAAGTACTCACATATCTACATATTTAGCTTTACTTTTATATTATTGATTATATAATATCTTTGTGTTGCAGGTAACAAGGGCTTTACATGCAAAGTGGGGCTAGGCCAATTAAATTCAAGTCCAATTGGAGCAAGAAATCAAAGGAAATTTGCACCAAATCCAAGTCCAATTCGGATTAGGATTCCAGCCTGCACATTAGTTAGTAGTTTTACCATAACTTTTGGCTCAGATATCCAATCAAGATGATTCAAAGTTGGGCTAGAAAGTTAACTTAAAGGGCTACAACTTTGTAGTTTACCAAAAGTCCAAATTCTGAATTTAAATGGGCCAAAATCGTCAGTTAAATAAAGCCTAAAATTCTGGGATTTTCTCCAAACGAGAATTCAACTTGTAATAGGATTCATTGACCTATTTAAAGGCTCTTTAGGGCAAAAAGAAGAGGAGAGAAATCTGAGAGGAAAAGGAGGCGCCGCATAGAAGAATTTGCTTTTGGGAGTCTTTCAAAAGAGGAGTATCTGAGGACAAATGCAAGAGTTTCATGTTGATCAACCAATTCGGATAAAAGACATAAGTTTTATTTGTTTTCTTTTCAATTTTATTATGAACTAAATTTTATTTTCTAGAGCATTGATGTAGTCTAGCAATGAACACACAATTTATTTTTTGAGTTATTTTATTTTTAATATTTCCATGATTGAATGTTTAATTCTTATTCTTAATGCTTACTATTTTTTACAAATTATAGTTTGATCAATTGAATTACAATGAGACCGAGAGGTGATTTGTTATTTTAGTTCTAGAATTAAATACCATTAGTTGAGCGAAAGTAGAGACGCTTTATCGCGACTAGTGTGATTTTTCAGAAAATTCAAAGTACGTAATGAGTCTCCAATTAATTAAATTCACATAGAGATATGGAATTGTTAGTTGAAGATATTTTTGACATTATTCGAGAGAAGATATTGAATACTTAAGGAATTTTTAATAATCAATGGGAGATTATTAGAATTTAATAATTAGGAAGGATAAATTGTGTGGGATTTGTTAGGTGAAATCAATCGCTCTAGATCCATTCTTATCATATTTTTTCACTGTTAGATTTTTACGCTTTGTTAATTATTTTTATTCGTAGATTTATTTTTATTAAATAGTTTAATTTAATTCAAAGAATAGAACATTTCATTTATTTTCGATTTTTCCAAATAGTAATTAATTTAGTGAATTTCGGTATTCAATAACATAGTTAATCCTTGTGGGTTTGACATTCGTTTTCTAAAAACACTTTACTACTTATTACGATTTTGTGCGCTTGCAAATTATTTTACGCGAACAAGTTTTTGGCGCCGTTGCCGGGGATTAACTATTTGTTATTGATATTGATACTAGCTAGATATTTACTACTTTGGATTTTATTTTATTTATTCCAAAAAAGAAATTAATTAGGTGCATCTGAGTTTTTTTTCTTTCTTTTCAGGAATTAAAAGTGCATGCCCCGATCTAAACTATCAGAGCATACACTCTTTGATCTTGAAATTGAAAGAACCTTACGTTAGCTTAAGAAAGAAAAGAAGAAAGAGGCCAACACATCTCTATCTAAGATGGCCGATCAAGAGCAAAAGGCGTTAAGAGATTATGCTATGCCCTCAGTAAATGGAGCTACATCGAGCATAAGGAGGCCAGCCATACAAGCCAATAATTTTGAGATCAAGCTAGCCATCATTCAGATGATATAGCAGATTGTCCAGTTCGGGGGGCTGTCACAAGAGGATCCTAATGTCCATATTGCAAATTTCTTGAAAATTTGTGATACTTTTAAACATAACGGAGTGACAGATGATGCAATTCGACTAAGGCTTTTTCCCTTCTCACTTAGGGATAAAGCAAAAGTTTGGTTAAATTCTTTGCCACCTGGCATCATTACTACATGGGAGGAGTTGGCACAAAATTTTTTAGCAAAATATTTCCCTCCCGCAAAGACAGCAAAGCTAAGGAATGATATCACCACATTCATCCAATTTGAGGGTGAATCATTATATGAAGCATGGGAGAGGTACAAAGATTTATTGCGAAGGTGTCCTCATCATGACCTTCCAGTATGGCTTCATGTGCAAACATTCTACAATGGTCTAGGAGCTACAAACAGGTCTATGGTTGATGCAACAGCTGGTGAAGCTTTAATGAGTAAAACTCATGAGGTAGCCTATGAACTTCTAGAAGAATTGGCATCCAACAACTATCGATGGCCTACAGAAAGAGCAATGCCAAGAAAGATAGCTGGAGTTTTAGAACTTGATTCTATTACCTCATTGGCGACACAAATGGCAACTTTGTCTCAACAACTAGGTAAAATGAATGTTAATGCTATTCAAACTAATGTTGTTTGTGATCATTGTGCAGGAAATCATTCAAGTGTCGACTGCCAAGTGGGAAATCCTTTTGCCCAATCGAGTAATGGACAGATAAATTACGTGTCAAATTTTCAACGTCAAAATAATCCATACTCGAATACGTACAATCCTGGATGGAGGAATCACCCTAACTTCTCATGGAGCAATAACCAAGGGCAGGCTAAACCACCTCAGCAATTTCCATAGCAAGAGAAGAAGCCAACACTTGAGGACATGTTCATGCAGTACATGCAGAGGAAAAATGTGGTGATCCAAAACAACTCAGCTTTAATCCGCAATCTTGAGGTGAAAATCAGTCAACTCTCATGCATGCTCACAGAGAGGACTATAGGAACTTGCCAAACAACACTATCACTAATCCGAAAGAACATGTAAAGGCAATATCATTGAGAAGTGGACGAACATATAAGGAGCCAAAAGTAACAAATGCCAAACAAGATGAAGCTGTGGATAATGAGGAGTCAAAGACGAAGGAAACTGAGTCAGAGATGAAAGAAGTGGAGCAAGCTAAGAAGACTAAGGAGAATGAAAGAGCTTCAAAATCCAAAAAATCTAAGAAAGTTACTTTTGAGACTTATTCTCCTTCAATTTATGATCCACCAATTCCTTTTCCGCAAAGATTACGAAAAAACAATGTGGATGATCAGTTTTCTAAATTTCTAAGTATATTTAAGCAATTGCATATTAATATTCCTCTCATTAAAGCTTTGGAACAAATGCCTAAATATGCTAAATTTTTGAAGGATATTATATCAAAGAAGCGGAAATTGGAGTAGCATGAAACAATAATGCTGACAAAGGAGAGTAGTGCAATCTTACCGAAGAAGCTGCCGCCTAAGCTGAAAGATCCGGGGAGTTTCACTATCCCTTGCACTATAGGAAAATCTTATTTTGATAGAGTTTTATGTGATTTAGGGGCAAGTATTAATCTAATGCCTCTCTCTGTTTTCAGGAAATTGGGTCTTGGAGAAGTAAAGCTGACCACTATCTTTTTACAATTGACGGATAGATCCATTAAATATCCAAGAGGAGTCATTGAGAACGTATTAGTAAAAGTTGACAAGTTCATCTTCCCAGCTGACTTCATTGTCCTTGATATGGATGAGGACGAGGAGATCCCTTTGATATTGAGTCGACCTTTCCTTGCGACGGGGAGAACCTTAATTGATGTCCAGCAAGGAAAACTTGTTTTGAGGGTCGGAGAGGATGAGGTCACTTTTAATGTATTTAAGTCTATGGAATTTCTTTCCAAGACACATTCTTGTTTTCAAATAAGTGACTGAGACATGATCATGGCCGATGAGACTTGTGCAATTGATTTTCAAAAGTTACCACTTGAGGTATGTCTTACTCACTCTACACTTGTTAAATTCAATGATGAAGAGGTTAAAGAGTGTGAAAAATATTTGGAGGCTACACCACTCTTTCCTCCTTCAATGCAACCAAAAGTGGAAGACCTAAAATCATGTCAGCCAACATCTCGACCAGAGGAACCACCTAAACTTAAGCTCAAACCGCTTCCATCAAAGTTAAGGTATGCTTTCTTAAGTCAAGACTCTACTTTTCCAGTTATTATTAACAGTTCTTTGAGTGATGTAGAGGAGGAAAAGTTGTTGAGAATCTTGCGGGAACACAAAATAGCTTTGGGTTGGACCATCTCTGACATCAAAGGAATTAGTCCTTCAAATTGCACACAGAAGATTTTAATGGAGGATAACGTCTAGCTACAGACGTTAAATAAAGCACTTTTAGGAGGCAACCCAATTTTTTTTTTTTATCTTTATGTTTATGTTTTTATTTTTTTTTTTATTTTTTTTTTCTTTATCTTATTGTTTTTTCTTTCATTTTGTAGGAATAAAGAGACCAAAGAAATCTTCAATGGGTACACGGCTGCACCTCAAGGAAAAATATTCAATTAAAATCATGGGAGAATCTCTTCTCCTTTCTCATTCTTTTAGTTAGCTTTTCTTCTTTTTTCCTATTGAGGACAATGTGAAATTTAAGTTTGGGGGAAGGGAATTTATTTTATTTATTTCAAAAAAAAAAAAACTTTCTTTTGCCTAGCTTGAGGTTTGTGTTTTAAGTTCATTATACTACTCTTGCTTAAAGAATTTCATTGCTTTCATGCTCAATTCATTGCACATGCACATAGCCACTCAGACACAACTTGTTGTTGAAGGATAAGAATGATTAGAAAATCTTGATGATAACAATGTGGAGACTATAACCCTTGTGAGTTTTGAGCCAATCATTATTTTTGGAGGGTTATTTATTTTTTTCTAATCTTAAAGTTCATTTGGAAGTGCGTAACATATTTCCCTTGTTGTAGTCTCATTGTTCTTGCTTTTGGCCAAGAAAAAATGATTTTATGCCACACTTGAACCTTTTGAAGTCATTGATGTTGAATGAACTATACTAGTCTTTAAGAGATGAGATTAGGCTATTTTTGTCTACTTTGAGCCATATATGTGTTTTTTTTTTTTTTGATACATTATCGCTAGTCACCCCATTGAGCCTTTTAATTAGCCTTTCTTTCTTAAAGCCCTTGTCCATAGTGTTTCAAGATGGAATTTGATCAGTTTGTTTCAATGTGGTGGTTTGTGCAAGAATTCCAAGAAGAAAGAAAATTGTACAGAGTTCCATTTACCCCAATGTTTTGAGTTGCTTAGTAACTAGGGGTATTCATTACTAATGTTTACTCTTACGTCAAACCATCACAAATGCATGCATTCACTTCAAAAGATAAGTGATGACTTGAAGTAAAAAAAAAAAAAAAGGAAAAGTGTCAAAAAGAAGTAAATAAAAAGGGTTCTCATCAAATTTTGAGAATTGAAATGTAAAGGAATATTGCTTTGAAGAAGAAGAGTTGAAAAAAAAATGTTGAATGGAAATTCCAAAAAGAGTTGACATTCCGACAAATCTTGAAAACACTTCTTATATTTACCTTTACCCATTTTTATTTCATACCCTTTACTTTTACCCTACATTACATCCTAATAAAGTCCTTATTTGATCTTGAAGATTGTGTAATTCAGATATTGATATGACTGAATAAAAAATGTGGTATAAATTCTTTTTTGGCATCTTTTCATCAGACTACTTGTTCTTTCTTGATTAAGTGTTTTTCATGTGATTTATATGTGAGATTTTTATTTTTCTTACATTATTCCACTCATATATATTGTTGAGAGTGTTACACCCCATTTTAGAGTGATTTCATTTGTTGAGTGATAACATCGGAAAGGTTTGAGTTGAAGCATACTTTCAAATAGAAATTCAAGTCAAGTTTATTCTAAAATTAAGAGTATGTTTGGGTTGGCTACTACTTTTCACTCACAATGAGTTTTGATGGCATGAGAAATTTCTTTAGCCTTTATAGTGTTTTTGAACTTGAACTAATCCTCTTTGCAAAAGGCAATTGAACAAAAAATGGATTTTCTTTGTTTTGTTTATTTTAGTATTCATTCTCAGAATTTTGTGGGTATATTCCCTGCAAACCCTCACGAGACTACAACTCGTCCACTAGTGTAAGCTAGGGGTTTGAAAGCTTGTTGTATACACTAAATGCAATCGAAATTTCCAGCGAAAGTGGATTAGTTAGGATATTTTCTTTGTTTTGTTTTACTCTTTATTTGTTTTGCTCAAGGACTAGCAAAAATGTAGGTTTGGGGGTATTTGATGTGCATGAAATATATACAATAAAGTACTCACATATCTACATATTTAGTTTTACTTTTATGTTATTTTGTTACTGATTATATAATATCTTTGTGTTGCAGGTAACAAGGGCTTTACATGCAAGGTGGGGCTAGGCCAATTAAATTCAAGTTCAATTGGAGTAAGAAATCAAAGGAAATTTGCACCAAATCCAAGTCCAATTCGGATTAGGATTCCAACCTGCACATCAGTTAGTAGTTTTAGCATAACTTGCAGCTCAGATATCCAATCGAGATGATTCAAGTTGGGTTGGAAAGTTAACTTAAAGGGCTACAACTTTGTAGTTTACCAAAAGTCCGAATTCTGAATTCAAATGGGCCAAAATTGTCGGTAAAATGAAGCCTAAAAATCTGGGATTTTCTCCAAACGGGAATTCAACTTGTAATAGGATTCCTTGACCTATTTACTCTTTAGGGCAAAAAGAAGAGGAGAGAAACCTGAGAGGAAAAGGAGGCACCGCATAGAAGAATTTGCTTTTGGGAGTCTTTCAAAAGAAGAGTATCTGAGGACAAAGGCGAGAGCTTCATGTTGATCAACCAATTCGGATGAAAGACGTAAGTTTTATTTGTTTTCTTTTCAATTTTGTTATGAACTAAATTTTATTTTCTAGAGCATTGATGTAGTCTAGCAATGAACACACAATTTATTTTCTGAGTTATTTTATTTTTAATATTTCCATGATTGAGTGTTTAATTCTTATTCTTAATACTTACTATTTTTTACAAATTATAGTTTGATCAATTGAATTACAATGAGACCGAGAGGTGATTTGTTATTTTAGTTCTAGAATTAAACACCATTAGTTGAGCGAAAGTAGAGACGCTTTACAACCTCGCATTGAAGATAAATTATCAACATTTGAGTTTGAGTTTAAATTGGACTAAACAAAAATAATTTTTTTAAAAAAAATAATAATGATGAGTTTGAGTTTAAGTTGGATTTCTTAGAGAGATAGAGTTTCATTCCTTGTAAACTTTGGACTAAACAAAAATAATTTTATTAAAAAAAATGATAATGATGTGGCAAACTTTGGAAAGGTCAATTAAAAGTTAAAGATTTCAGTTTTATATATATACTAGTGTTTAACCCGCGCAAAGCGCGGGATCTTTTTACATATTAACGATCTTTGCATCCAACATAAACTTAGTTATCATACTCCTACAACATATAATCAAACCTAAATAACATAGTATATTTAAGCATATAGTTTCCAATATCCCCTAAATTTTTAGAAATTAGTTTCTTCAAATCACTCGTGTGTACTTCCCTATTATGAGAGACTAAAAAAAAGAATCTGACTATGAGCAATTAAAACTTACACGACAATTTCAAATAGCAAGTCTACTATTCCTAAGAACCACAATGAATCACACCGAACTAAAACTTGCAAGACAATTTCAAATACCAAATCTACCATTCTTAGGAACTACAATGAATTAAACCATGAGATTAGAGAATTTTACAACCAAAAAGTTTAAAAGAGAAAAATGGCTACTAGTTTGTGAAACAGAAAGTCAGAAAAATATTAGTCAAATAATAATGCATAATCAATAGTACATTGGAATCTCAAATTCTAAAACCAAACCAATTCATAAGTCATAACCCATAAAAAACAACATCAAATCTTCATCTTGACCCTAAATTTCAATTGCAAAACAAAAACAAAAAAGAAAAAGAAAAAACTCACAATCTCAAAAAAGCTACAATGATATAGAGAAAATTTGTTAACAACAAACCTCGTAGTGATAAACAAAACAGATATATTAGATTCTACACACACCCAAGTTATAGAATTCATGAAACTTTTCACCCATTATTATGTAATCATCTATTAATAAAATAAATAAATAAAAGTAAATCATCTATAAGTACTCAAATCCAAAACACTAAGACATACACAATAAAAACAATCATAACCGTAGATTATTCTTTTCAAGGTAGTCATATTTATTTTTTGTTTTATTTCAATAATCTATAGGAAGTGAATCTTATGATTCACAATATTTAGTATTGTGGAATTGACTAATCTCTGTCTTATTTACGCTAAATGTATCACTTTTTGTAAATACAGGACTCTAAGTCCATTTTCTATTGTAACCTCTCTCAAGCCTAGAACCAAGTAGCCTAAAGCTAGAACTTTTTGTCAGTCCTACTCAAACTGTGGAAGCTTTCCCTCCAAAAAGTAGCTAAGATGGGGATTCTACATCTAGGAACTTGCAAGATGGAGAAGCACATGGAACCTGTCCTCATCTTAACTCTAAAACTATAAAAGAGCAAGGTTCCTATACAACTATAGATTCTACGTAACACAATCAATCAGCTTTGACCTAAGGAAGAAAAAAAAATTGATAAGAGAATGATTGGAGGAGAAAAAAAAAGTTATCACAATGAACCAACTGCAAATTATCTACCACCTCAAGCATCAGTACTACATAATGAAAACATTGCAGATACTTAATTTTTTTAGTATTCTCCTCAAAAAAATTCCAAATCTTCATTAAAGTAGAAGAGCCCAACAATCTAACATACATCATCCAAAATACGAAGCCTATCAAACTCTAAGTTGCATACTATAAGTCAATTAACAATGTGTCAATTACAAACCAAACCACCTTTCAAACCCAAGAAAAACTAGAATAAAAGGCATCCAATTAGATAGACCAAGGATACATACAAAAAATGTACATAACTCTATAGTGGAGGAGAAGTCACTAAGAAAGTCCTCACAAATTTCGTACACAATCATAAATTAATTCCACTTTTATCTTAACAAAAAATACTCCAATACTAAATAACAAAATGACACCAAAAAGTATAAAAATATACCTTAATATAAAAACATAACTTAATGCTCATTCCAGTGGCAAAAGCCTTAAAGATGGACTCAGTACTGGGGGGAGGGTGAATACTATCAATGAAAATTTTAAACTCTATCCCTAGTAAATGAAATTTTAAACTCTATCCCTAATAACATACCAACCCCTTTTATTAGCAACATTTTCAAACCAACCTTTGACAATGCATGATTGCCAAAGTTAGCACATTGCCTTACTATTTGAATTTTTTTAAATAATTCTACTATTTAAGCCAGATGACTGAAGCAACCTTTACTTAATATTCAGTATATTTATTTGTCTTCACTCTCTAAAAAAATCATTTGATTCATCTAAAGGTTGAGACTATATAACATTATTGGTCATTTTACGTATTAGAAGACAATCAAAACTTATATAGTTGTTTGAATTTTTAATATTTTCAAAGACAAATTTACACTTAGCTCAATATACTTCACCTACTTTTTCTAAAAAATGTCATCCAATAATGTAACATGACATTATTTATAAATAGCAAACCTAAAGCCAAGCAATATATTGATTATTAAATCCTTTCTATAAAATAGACATATATGTGACATGTCAATTTCTAACAAATTATATACCATCCCAAACCCAATAAAATGGCACAATTATTCATGACCAATATGCTGTTAGATCCTATAAAAAAAAATTGCAATTGGAAAGCATTTAGCAAAAGAACTAAAAATAAAATCTACAGTCAACTGAAATTTAGCAAAAAAAAAAAAAAAAACTATTAAAAATATGGGAAAGTAAGCAAAGAAAGAGAAAGAAATATATGCAAAAAACATAAGAAAAAGAGAAGGGTTGTTGAGGCCCTTAATTGCCAACAACTTGCTGCTCTTTCATTTCCTAGTAAGTTTTCATTTTAATTTTTTGTACTCTTCCCTCACCTTAACTAATTAGTCACATAATAAATAATCTTCATTTTGATGTTGGCCCATATGCTTAATTTGAAAATAATAGTTTGACTATGTTAATTTGATAATCTTCATTTTGTTTTTGTTCTTGAATTTTTTGTTCTTTGTCATAAATCTATGTTTTGAAGTTTGGTTTTACTTCCCATTTGATCAATTCCTTCCTTTCTCCCTGTACAATAAATTATATCCCAATACTTTATTGTATATTATTTGCGTAAAATAATCTGCAAGTGCATAGAATCGTAACAAGTAGTAAAGTGTTTTTAGAAAACGAAAGTCGAACCCACAAGGATTAACTATGTTATTGAATATCGAAATTCACTAAATTAATTACTATTTGGAAAAATCGAAAATAAATGGAATGTTCTACTATCTGAATTAAATTAAACTATTTAATAAAAATAAATCTACGAATAAAAAGAATTAACAAAGCGTAAAAATCTAACAGTGTAAAAATATGATAAGAATGGATCTAGAGCGATTGATTTCACCTAACAAATCCCACACAATTTATCTTTCCTAATTATTAAATTCTAATAATCTCTCGTTGATGATTAAAAATTCCTTAAGTCAGTAAAANTTGATAATTTATCTTCAATGCGAGGTTAATCATGAACACTATAATGCAAACCCTTTTTTTTTTTTTTTTTAAAAGTCAAGTAGAAGTATAAGCTCTTTTTCTGTTATTTTCTTCTCCTCTACTTTGTTAGGGAAAAAAAAATTTAATTTAATTTACGGTTTTTCATGTCTTTTTTAAAAAGTAATTTTCGTATATGAACCACCAAACTCTCTTTAACTGTTTTTTACAAGATAGAAGAGTTTGCAATAATTGAAATTTAAGGTTGCTGCTACTACATATGTTTTTGCTTCATCTCACGATATGAAAGTATGTTAATTTCTTGGGTAGAAAGCTTATATACGATATATTAAGAGGAGGTATGGCTTTCATTATTTCAACGTGGGCTCTTGCTCAACATTTTTTAGTGTGGGCCACATGCTGATATGGTTTCATTTAAAGTTTAGACCGGTTAAAATTTAAAACTTATTACTTTATAGGTTCGTGTACTTTTTTCTTTTTCTTATATTTCTTTTTCGAATAGTCATATATTTCCTGCATTGTTTCAATAACTTATTCTTTAATTATATATTTGTGTAATTACACACACACACACACACACACATATATACATATATATTATCTATTGTTATAGCCATAGATGATTCTTTTGAACGTAACTCATCTTTCTCTTATATTTCTCTATTGCTTAGTCATATATATTTTGTTTTATTTCAATAATTTCTAAGTAATGAATCATCTGATTCTTTAATATTTTTTTTGTCTTTTAAAATTTTTAATATTTAAATTTTTGAGTTATTTTTTTACAGTGTCTGAAACTGTTTGACAAATTTTTTGTAAGCCATTACATGTTCAAGCAATGAGTTCATCAAATTGTAACACAAATTGAAGTCATATAAGAGCAAATCATGCAATGGTTTTCTTAATCAATTTAAGATTTTATAATATTATTTTAATCTACCTCACAAATAAGTAAGTTCCCGTGCATAACACAGGTTAGCAACTAGTTAATTTATAACATGCATGTTCATCTTTACGTGTAGACACAACCTTTCAGTAATTTCCACCTGTATCTGATGTAGAAACCTTCATCTAGGGGTGTGCATGGGTCGGGTTGAGGGGATTTTTCGACCCTATCCACCATCAGGGGCGTAGCCAAGAATAATTACTTGGGGGGGGCTAGGTTGTAATAGAGATATATTAAATATAATTCATAATTTCTTTTGATGTTTGTTTCTCAACTAGCTTGTCAATATGTCCTGAATAATTCATTAGATCCTCACAACAGTTCACAGCAATTTTATGTGGTGTATTTGGATCTTTCCCCTCATGACCAATTAAAGAACAAATCATTCCATCCTTCACTTTTTTCCAATTATTAAAACATTTTTCAGTGAATGCATCTGATCCAGGATGACCTATTGGTTTCTTACCAAAAAGGTAGCAAGGTAGACAATAGATTGCATTCCTTAAAGGTGAGTATTCCAACCAATTTGAATGTGATTCAAACCACGAAGATTGAAACTACGACGATGATTTTTCGATCCTTTGTATGGATACTCTATGTTTTTAATTTGATATGGACCGGCTATGAGATAAGCACTTTGAATTTCATCTTGTTCATTGACAGGGAATTTATATATTTGTTTACGTGTTCTTGAATCACGGTCTATCTCTTTAGATTGAATTCTTGAACATTTAGAGGGATGCTCATTAGGCATTGAAGTATCAACATTTGTTTCTACAGATGTACTAAGTTCTAAATGACTAATATTTTTTTCTTAAAGAATGCATCAATTGTTTGACGTTTGCTCATTATTTGGTACCTAATTTCAATCCCCCAAAAAAGAAAAAATCAGTTTAAAAAATAATAAACTAACTTGGGAGAGAGATGTAATAAATTATCATATAAAATTCATTCTTGCATGAATTATAATATAAATACACCTTAGTTAAGTAATGACCTTTTAGGATAAAAAAATTAAATAAACAAATCACTCAAAAGTATAAACAAAGTAACAAACAACACAAACAAAATACACAAACTCACTTCCCTCACCCCAATTGCCTTCCATAGATTTTTTTTTTCATTTATATTTTACTTAATTTACTACCAAACTACACAATGCAAGCCCTACCCTACCCCCACTGAAGAGACAAACAACACAAAAGCCAAAAGTTATAGAGCTAGCCAATGGAGTCAGTGGGTCAAGAATAAAGAATATAATAATAACAAACACAAAAAGACAAAGTCAAATAAGCATAAATTGCTTTGCTAGCAAAGAGATATCACATATTCACATATTTCTATTCTGCTATTCAGACTTCAGTATTTAGTTCAGTAGTAGAGAAAAAAAGAGAGAAGTGAGATGAGAATGAGATACCTTGATGAATTGAGATTGAGATGAGGGCTTGAGGTTGAGGTGATGAACAGGTCAGCAGGCTAGTGGAGTTTGCGGCGTCAATGCAAGCAGGCGAGGACTGAGAAGAATGTTTCTAAGGAGAGGCGTGACACTATGGAGGCGTGAATTGAGAACATAAGGGAAAAAAACAAGGCAACATGACAATTAGATCATTTTCTCCTTTTTCTAACAGTGAGGATTGAATTTTAAGATGCCTTTGTTTTGTTTGATTAGGCATTTTAGATTTCTGGTTGGGCTGGGCTGGAAGTGTGTTTAGTTTAAAGAAGAAAATTTTTGTTTTATTAGGGATTTGGGGCTAGCTAGTGGGGCAGGATGTGGGCCAAGGTTTTTCTTTTATTTTAAGTTGTATTAGACTAGAACTCTAGAAGAATGGTTGAAATACTTTGTGGGGGCCGGAATTTTTTTTGGGGGGGGGGGGGGGGGAGCAAGGAGCCAAGTGGCTCTGCCCCTGTCCACCATGGTGGGTTAAAAAAAATCCAACCCAACCCAACCCAACCCACATAGATCAAGTTCGGTCGGGTTAAACCCATGGATTGGACAATTTATTATTATTATTATTATTATTATTATTATTATTATTATTAATTGAGCAAAAATATATATATCACTTGCCACTTGAGTTGATTAACAAAATATACATGAACTAGTATTCCAACTTAGTTATAAACAAAATATATTCAACTGAGTTGATAAACAAAATATATTCAACTGAGTTGATAAACAAAATATACATGGATTAATATCCCAACTCGATTACAAAAAAAATAAGAGTGGAGTGAGAGAGTGGGAGTGAGAATGAGAGGTGACAGAGAAAGAAATAAGATTGTTAGGGTTTGCGAGGTAATTGGGTTTTATATAGAAAGATCTGAATAGGGGAAAAAATTAAATAAAAAAATTATTAATTATATAATATAATTTTAAATATATATAATTTAAATTTTAAATATATAGGTGGGTTGGGTTGGGTTAGGAAAATTGTGATTGTTATGACCCAAATCCAATCCAACCCACTATTAAAAATTTTTTTATAACCCAACCTAACCCACCCACCCACCCCTTAAAACCGACCCAACCCAACAGATTCGGTTAGGTCGGGTTTAGCAGATTGGTAGGTTGGCTGTACATCCCTACCACCATCGGCCTTTTGTTCTTTTGGGCACTTTTTAATTATAATCATTTTTTTTTTTGGATATTCTTTTTCTTAGGCTGCGTTTGTTTCGGCCGAAAATGGATTCAGGAAAACAATTTACACCCTGCCGTGTATTTGGTTGCGCATAGAAAATTTAGTCAAACAAAAAATCATTTCCGTTGACTGTAAAATGAACCCCTCAGACCCGAAAAACAATTGTAGGAGTTATTTTACCTTCAAAGCATTTCTGGAATTCTTCACTCTACACGGTTCGACTCACCAAGCTCTTCAACTCCACCCTACGCACCAACGAGAGGGAGACAGAGCTCCACCCCACACGTTGACACTAGTTCGAGGTCTACCCACACTCCGATGAGCAACGCCGTTGTTTTCCCCTCCGCGTCGGTGGGTTTTCTCCCTTTTCTTCTCTTCTCTCACTCAACCTTACCTCCGCCTACTTCGAGCTTTGCATGTACCTGATCCACCAAGGCAAAACCCACCCTTACGCCAATGAAGCCCATCTCACCTCCAACATCTTCGATCCATTGCTCCCACGCTGCCAGATAAACACTTCTCTTAAACTCACCCTCTACAATACCCTATCCACATACCTTCAAACCCATCTCCTTTTTCTTCTCTTCTCTCACTCGACCTCACCTCCGAGATCACGCTGCCGAGATCGTACCCCAACACCGTTGAGATCGTGCCGCCGAAATCGTCGCCTATGACCCACCCATGATTGATCTCTCTTTCTTGATCTACCTGTCCATTTCCCTCAATTTTTGATCACTCTCTCCTCCTCCCTCTCTCAGTTTGACCGAATTGTTTGAGTTTAAGGAATGGTTTTGTTTTGATTTTTTTTTTTTTTTTTAAGTTTATATATTGAAATTTTCTATTATTGAATTTGTTTGGAAGCTAAGAAAATGTGAAAAACTAGTAAGAAAATAATATTTTCAGAATACAAACAAATACATTAAAACATTTTTTAAAACAATTTTCATAATTCAACCAAACATTTGAATATATTTTCCTACTCCAAAAATATTTTCACCGCTCAACAAATATTTTACATTCAACCACAGCCTTATTTGAATAAAGTTATTATTGCTTGCATTCAAATTAACAAACAGCACACTTCTCAAAAAAACTAAATAAATAACAAACAGCAATAATGGGAATACCTTTTCCCTTCCTTTGGAGTCATTTTGACTGACTAGTCCAAATAATGAAATAACTGTTGCAGAGAGAGATCCCGAGCAAAACTGACCAAACAAAGAACAAAAAAGGCCAAGGATTTCCACACCCAAAAAAAAATGATAAACAAATAAAAAGGCATGGAAGATTGTAGGAATCATCCTCGTTGTTGTTCAATAGTAACAAATTTCTTTTTTTTATAATATGAATCCAAGGGCTGACTGAGATCTACACCCTTTGTAGCAGACCCCTTGCACCCACGTTAATTATTACATCACCAGTACACCCTGACCGACCCTCCCCCAATTTCAAACAGATCCACACTTGTTCTTGTTTCTCTTTTCCTCTTCATCTCCTATTCTATGGCTGCTGGCCGGGCTATAAATATATATATATATATATTACATCCAGAAGAACAACTGCGCATATGCGACAATTAATTTGATACAAAATACATTTGAGAAAAGAAATAAAAAGGCAGAATAAAATTAAACAAAAACAATATATATATATATATATAGAGAAAAGAAAAGTCACCCACCCCGGCCCATGTGATGTGGAATATGATTAGAAGCAGAACATGAGCATCAAGCGGATTCTCCGGGATGCTCATTGCTAATGAAGCTATTTTCCTTATTTACCCTTGATTGAATCCCATAATAACTGACATACCACTTGACGAACTTCCTCAACCCAGTGGCTAAGTCTGTGGTGGGTTTGTACCCAAAATCTGTGAATGCCAAGCTGACATTTGCGTGAGTGAAAGGCACGTCCCCATTTCTAGGCATCTTGATCACATGCTTCTTGGCTTTTGTGTTTAACAAACCTTCCAATATTGACACCAACTTCCCAACTGGCACTGGTGAAGTGTTCCCCAGATTGTAGACTCTCAGCTGAGCTGGGCCTCTCTTCTTGCCTCCACGCCCGGTGCTCTTCTCCGCCGTGTCCAGCGCTCCTAAACACCCTTTTACCACGTCGTCTATGTAAGTGAAGTCACGCGCCACCTCCTTCTCGTCCTGAGTTCGGTACACGTCAATGGTCTTCCCATGTAGGATATCCTTTGTGAAGAAGAAGTAAGCCATGTCTGGTCTCCCCCAAGGTCCGTACACTGTGAAAAACCTTAGGCCTGTGAGGGAGAGTCCGTAGATGTGGTTGTATGTGTGAGCTATTGCTTCGCCTGCTTTTTTGGTGGCTGCGTAGAGACTTGCAGGTTGGTCGGTCCTGTGCAATTCTGAGAATGGGTTTTCGGTGTTGAGGCCATAGACAGAGCTAGACGAAGCCCAAACGATTGCAGGTTGAGGATCCACAGACTTAGCCACTTCCAAGAGATTGATGAATCCAGCAATGTTGGAGCTCACGTAGGACTGTGGGTTCTTCATGGCGTAGCGAACCCCAGCTTGTGCAGCTAAATGAAGAACGTGAGTGAATGGAACGACGTCGAATAGTTTTGTAAGCAATGACGCATCGTTCAGATCTCCCTCAACGATGAAGATTTGGTGTTTGAGCAAGAGGGCTTGTCTGGCACGCTTCAACGACGGGTCGTAGTAGTCGTTGAAGTTGTCGAGGCCGAGAACGCCGTCGCCACGTTTCTTGAGAGCGAGGGAGCAGTGAGAGCCGATGAAGCCAGCGGAGCCAGTGACAAGGACCGACATGCCATTGGAGCGGCGTGGAGTGGAAGAGTGGCGGACTTGTTTCTCCCAAGCGGCGCCTCCGTTAGTTCGGTGGCCGTAGAAGGCGGAGGAGAGGAAGTTGTGGTGGTGGATATGGTGGTTCGGATTATCGGAGAGTGGAGGGTAGTTGAGGGTGAAGTAGAAGATGAGAGCAAGAGCGATGAGAAGAGTAGCTCGGAAAAGCAACTTGGAGGAAGCGTTTAGGAGCTTTGTGCTGTTAACTCTTCGGAGGTAGCTGTTGTACCGCTCTAGCTTTATGGTTTTGCTTGTGTCTGGTGGAGAAGCCATGGTTTTTTTGCTATTGCTGGATAAGCTTAAAAACTAAAGGGCTGATGATTAAGCTCAAATTTTCAATTTTTTTTTTCCCAAAACAACTTGGAATGAAAATGTGTATGTGTGTGTGTTTTTTTCTTTTTCTTTTTCTTTTTTGGAGAGAGAGCTGGATTGAGGATGAGCTCTGAAGTTGTGAAGGTAGTGGAAAGATTAATATAAAGAGAGGACAACGAGTTTCAAGAGAGAGAGAGAGAGAGAATTGATGGGTTGGTGTTGGTTGGAGACCACTTTCCTTTTTCTCCTTTTAACTCCTTTCAAATCTCAATGCTATCTAAATTTTACAGATGGAAAGTGGCCTACAATTGCCTTACATAATATGTCCTTCATTCGTACTCATATTTACGTTGATACCCGTTCATAATTCATTGTTAATCATGCCAGCTATCCTAAAGCCAAAAACTCACACCCATACGATCCACGTTCTCACATCACATCATGATCATATCACATGTCAACACACTTCTAATCTAAGTTTCTAACTCTCGTTCCAAACCAATAAAATGCAAAATAAAAAATAAAAAAAAATAAATGCGCAAACATTTTAGTTTTACAACAAGATAAAATACAAAATACAATAACGAAAATAAATAATAATAACAAAGAAAAATACGAGTAGTTATTAGATAATATAATATTTTTTCATCTCATATTAATAATGAATAATATTAATTAAATTTATGAGGATTAACATGAATATAAGAAAAGAGGGCAGGGGGAGCACCTAATAAGAACATTACTATTGATGTAGACAATTTGCTAAAATACTAAATTTATCATTAAAATATAGCAAAAGTGGGCTGCATTAATGAAACAAAGTCCCCCCCGCACACCCAAAGATGGTTGCTAAAATGGTAAAAAATATATATATTTTATTAAAAGATATATTATTGTATTGTATTGTATTGGTTGTAGTGGTTGTTGTTTATTGTAGTAAATATGCTATTTTATTATATTATTTTATTGTGTTGAATAATAAAATAAAACCACTTATGTTGGATATTTTGTAAAATAAGGTGATAAAATAGATAAAGTAACATTTTGTGGTGTCAAATTACTAAATTTTTTACACTACCTATAGGGGTGATAGGCCAAGTAGTATGTATCTATGTATATATTGGGCCGGGGGTTCAATCCGAGGACATTAAGTAGTTTGAGGACGAGTAAACACTGTCATGAGAGTCCGTGTTAGTAAATGAAGAGGTGAGGTTTGGTCATAAGAGTCCAAAAAGGTGGTCCAAGGATGAATGCATCCTCTGCTGAGCAAAGTCGAGGTCCAAAGATGTGGCATGCCATCCAGGGCAACGTTCTGGGAGATTCTATTGGTAAGGATAAGCATCATAGAAGCATAAGATAGAGTGAAGTCATAAAATATCCAAGAGAAAACTGCTACTACCGCATTAAATGCTCTGTAGCTAACTCTCTGGCCACATTAATGAGAAAGTGATACCTAAATAGTAATTTTCAGCCTTACAACTAATCCCCAAAGACTTCGGGAAGGTGCTGATGGAACAAGGATCAACACCAGCAATTTAATCTACACGTGGAGAGTAGAAATGAAAGAAGGAAGATAGTATAAAATAGAAAAAAGACCCTAAGGGAAAAGGATCGGAGAATCAAGAGAAAAATATTGTAGCGACTAGAACTGCGCTTGTAATCAAATTCAAGAGATATATATAAGAACTGATCTCCTTGGATTGTGCCGATGACAATTCTCTTTAGATAAAATCAGTCTATCTTTATTTTATTGTCATCTGGATTTATTATAATTGTTACCCATCTCTCTACAAATTCATTGTATTGGGCTCTTTGAGCCTAGATCCTTTTACTTTTTGGGTTTATGAACCAAATTGTGTCCTTACACTACTAATGCTGATGCTCAGCATACCCTATACCTAATTATCCATAAAGACACAAATTTTTCCTTAGGAAAATTATTGAATAGTCAAGTTTTTTTTTCCTCTGACTATAACTTGTTTATAGGCAGACAACAAAAATGGGTAGTGATTAACATTATAGAATACATGAACATTTTTTTTTTTGGGTGAATATAGAATACATTAACAAACCACGTGTGCAAGTACCATATATGATACCGAAATTGTATGGGGCAACCCAAACTTATTCGATATGATAAATGAGGACAGGGTGGATTTATATATTTTTATATTTTCTAGTTATATAGAATAATAAAAATATTTAAGAACTAAAATGATAGATAAGCTCACCACCAAAGCAAACCCAAAGAGATATAGATATCACCACCCAAAGAAATTTAACTAATGATATAGAACTGGATTGGCTCACCACTCAATGGGATACAAAATATCACCACCCAAAGAGATATAGAAACCGAAACTTGCCACCCAGAAGAATCCACCCAAGGGATAAGAGTTAATTTAGAAAGAAAAAAAATCATTCTTCTTGAAAAGCACAAAGGCTAGTTCTAAAAACATTCTATAATATGATTTTATTCAATTCAACCAAATGTCTTATATAATACTTAGAACAACCCTCTAAGCATTGGAGAACAAAATTAGCAATTAAAAACATTACATTTTCAAGACCTTAACTCATAGGAGCTATAAACAAAATAAATGATTTGTCTGCCTAGGAGAACTAAAACATAAAAGCTAATATATTCCCTAAGAAAACCTCAATTAAATGTTATTTGACTTCTTGGACAAAATAACCTATTAATCTTCAAATTATCTTCTAAAATTGTGGAAAAATTCATTCAAAATAATAGACTTATTTGCTGCCACTTTATTCTAGTGTCAATATATATTGACAATTATCTATTATTTTGCGACCGTTTGTTACCGATAGTGTATTTTTAAGGTATGGATCATTTTCTATGTGGCGGGCAAAAATAAGTCAAACTTGTTTTTGTCCTCACACAATTAATTTATAGAGGTGTGATGCTAATCAACCTTTAATACCCCTATTGAGTTGTATTAGATTAATTAGAAATGAAAGGATCAACATTAAGCATAAATGTATAAGATGAGAGTTGGTCAAAAAGAGCCTCGGGAGGCTTATATTATGTTTCTCGGGTTTGGTCCAAGATACAGGTTACACTTGTTCTTGGATTACAATCACACTCTTATATTGCTTTTTTTTTTTTCCTCTAATGTTTTCATCCCCTTTTTACAGAGGTCTTTCCACCTTATATTGCCTCCTAGGTTGTATCTTAGCCTTCCACTTTAAGGGTTTGAGTTTGTTTCTCTTGATACTTGTCCCATCAAGACTTCACTGGAAGGCTTCTACACTAGACTATGAGCTGTGATGACATTATTCAGGGGTCATTTCCTCATTAATACGGCCAGTTAAGTGGGTTCAGAGCATTGAATGCGGAGGTGATGGATGCTTTATCTACATTCTTCCCTTCTTTGCTTGTCGACAAATTTTCCTCCTCTTCTTTGGTTTATGCCCGATGGTTTTCAGAATTTCTCCTCGGCCCTCCCGAGAACATAAGAGTATCCTTGGGGTCCTTGGGCATTATAGTCTCCTTAGGCTTGTGATGAGTTGCTATATTTTTCCCGAGAGTTCGCTATCAGTACCTTCCGAGGTCTATCCTTCTGATATTGGACTTCTCTCTCTTTTGACCTTATCCTTGAATCCTTGTCCTCCCACGCTTGGTATTCACTAAGCATTTTAAATTCTAACTATAATAATAAAATGATGATATACAATCATCATTTTAGGGCCACTTGCACGGTGGAAGTTACTTCTTGTTGGGGGGGTTACTGATCAGACCAAACTAGGGCCTAGGCCGGGCCGGTGGTATCACTATCACTATCAATCTTCGCTTTTGATTGGTGTGCCGAATTTAAAATAGCTATTCATTTTCAAATTTATTTAAAATATTGTTATATTTCAGCATTCTTGCCCTTTATTCTTTATAAAAAATATTGGTATGTAGTTTTCTAGCTTTTTATTTGTCCATTAATCACTCAAAAAATTACCTGAAAACTACGTTTTGTTGAAGGAGGAAATCTGTATTTATGGTTGATATGCAACAATTTTTGGAGCTGAATCATGCTTTTCGTTGTATATAGTTAGGAAATTAAATATGATATAAGATTATGAAATTTCTAATACTTTTGGTTTAAGTGTTAGTTTAATAACTAGGCTATATTGATTATGAAAGTCTAGTTTTCTCATCCAGATTAATTTAAAGCTCATTTTGAATTCAGAGTTAGGCTAAAACTAGAGCAAAAAATGACCTGCATATATGTGTGGGTTATTTTTATTGGCCAAGACAAGTCATTGAGATTAGTATCACCTTGTGGAGAGGTGGAGCCTGACACTCTTTCTTATAGAACGAACTTTCTTATCTCTTTCCAAAGGCTACCCCACCAATTATATATGCACTTCTCAATCTACAGGACCAAAAGCCTAATACTCCCATCTTAATTAAAGTAAAGAGAGAATAAGTTTGTTTGGATATCACTTATTGTTGAAAACTGAAAATATTGTAGTAAAATTATTTTTAAATATCTGAATAATGCTGTGAGACTTAGTTTTAAAGTTAATTTTATCAAATTTTATATTTGCGGGTCTTGTAAATAGTACACAAATCCACAAAAAACACAAACGCAGAATATTTTAGCTGTATCTAAACTCTCTATAACAATTAAGAAAAGACTTTGAATATTAATTTGTTTCTTTATTTCAATATATATATATATATATATATTCATAAATAAATAAATAATAATAATAATTCTTTTTTATGTGAGTTTCTCCATACCTTCCGAGGTCTATCCTTCTGATATTGGACTTCTCTCTCTTTTGACCTTATCCTTGAATCCTTGTCCTCCCACGCTTGGTATTCACTAAGCATTTTAAATTCTAACTATAATAATAAAATGATGATATACAATCATCATTTTAGGGCCACTTGCACGGTGGAAGTTACTTCTTGTTGGGGGGGTTACTGATCAGACCAAACTAGGGCCTAGGCCGGGCCGGTGGTATCACTATCACTATCAATCTTCGCTTTTGATTGGTGTGCCGAATTTAAAATAGCTATTCATTTTCAAATTTATTTAAAATATTGTTATATTTCAGCATTCTTGCCCTTTATTCTTTATAAAAAATATTGGTATGTAGTTTTCTAGCTTTTTATTTGTCCATTAATAACTCAAAAAATTACCTGAAAACTACGTTTTCTTGAAGGAGGAAATCTGTATTTATGGTTGATATGCAACAATTTTTGGAGCTGAATCATGCTTTTCGTTGTATATAGTTAGGAAATTAAATATGATATAAGATTATGAAATTTCTAATACTTTTGGTTTAAGTGTTAGTTTAATAACTAGGCTATATTGATTATGAAAGTCTAGTTTTCTCATCCAGATTAATTTAAAGCTCATTTTGAATTCAGAGTTAGGCTAAAACTAGAGCAAAAAATGACCTGCATATATGTGTGGGTTATTTTTATTGGCCAAGACAAGTCATTGAGATTAGTATCACCTTGTGGAGAGGTAGAGCCTGACACTCTTTCTTATAGAACGAACTTTCTTATCTCTTTCCAAAGGCTACCCCACCAATTATATATGCACTTCTCAATCTACAGGACCAAAAGCCTAATACTCCCATCTTAATTAAAGTAAAGAGAGAATAAGTTTGTTTGGATATCACTTATTGTTGAAAACTGAAAATATTGTAGTAAAATTATTTTTAAATATCTGAATAATGCTGTGAGACTTAGTTTTAAAGTTAATTTTATCAAATTTTATATTTGCGGGTCTTGTAAATAGTACACAAATCCACAAAAAACACAAACGCAGAATATTTTAGCTGTATCTAAACTCTCTATAACAATTAAGAAAAGACTTTGAATATTAATTTGTTTCTTTATTTCAATATATATATATATATATATATTCATAAATAAATAAATAATAATAATAATTCTTTTTTATGTGAGTTTCTCCATCATCATTATTGCCACGTGTTACCCCGAAGATTGGACTGCACACCGACGACATCCGTAAAAAAATGAAAGAAATACAAAGGTATTTTTGTAATTGGAAGCAAATGCTAAGGCATATTGATTTTTGTTAATGCCATGGGAATGAATGGGGGACCAAATAAGTCGGTTTATATTTTGATTCGAATATTGGATCTATCTATCTCCTTCTCCTGTCCAGCTAAAAAATAATAAATAAAAAATACCCGGAGATTTACCTTCAATTCATAAGTAAAAATTTTTTACCTTTTTTTATTTTATAAATGTTTTGGGATAAAAATTGACATTAATACACGTAATATCATACGATGGGGTCAACCTGTGACTGTGAGACGGACCTAATATATATGTGTGTGTGTGTCCTTTTTCCGGTGGGTAGGGAAAGTAAGTATATATAAATACAGGAACAGGAAGGTTCGTTCGTAGCACACTCCTGACTGCGCACACCTTTCTTGAGGATAGTCTTCCCCCTATCATTCTGTATTCCGTGTGAAGTCGGTCTCTTTATCACATGGGGGATGAAAGTGAAATGAATTTATATTCATTCACATTTTTTGTTTTGTGTGATGGATATTTTCATATGATTTGTAGTAACTGAAAATCATGAATTAAATGAAATGGTACTTACTTTCATAAAATTAAATGAAATAGATTCATCAAAAAATAAATAAATAAATAAATAAATAAAATGGTTCTTTGGTACAACCCCTACTACCACATAAATAGCTACTTCATTTCTAATAACCACGGCCGCTTTACATGCAAGTCAATGTATTTATATATATACACTGACTTGTAAAAAAAAATTCTAATATATAATTATTTTAAACTTATCTATTTTGTCAAACACTAAAAAAAATATATTAAACATCCTAATTTGATAATTCCAAAATTTTGAGTTCAACAAAAATAATTTTAATCCCCTATCATATTTCTTAACCCCTTAAACCAAAATAAAAAATAAAATCTCAAATAACAACGATATAAATTAGATCAAATAATCGCAAAACCAGCTCAAATAACAACAATATTGGACCAAACAACAACAAATAAACAAAGTATTCAACAAAAACTCATTCAAAAACAAAAAATAAAAAATAAAAACCTCTAATCATTTAGACTCGTAACTGTAAACACCTCATTTTTTACCTCCCATTTAACCTCACTTGAATTGTATTGCATATCATCACTATCTCATGTCTTAAAGGCAAGACTATAGTTTTGACCATTTGATCTCCAAATACATTTCATAAAATAAATCTTAAGGTCATAACAATCAAAATGATAGTTCATGAGTATTAATCGAACCATTGGATTAAAGATATATAAAATAAATAAATAAAACAAGTTTTAACAGTAGGGTGCACTTGCATGAATCCGATCTCGACCATAAGTGATTATGATCTTTGCCTCTCTTTCTCTTTTACTTTTTCTATTTTTTTTTTCTTCTTTATCATCATTTCAGACTCTTTCTCACTTTATTACACTCATCTCAAAATTTTTAGTTCTCACTTTATCTCTCATTTTTCCCTTTTTTACTTTTTCATTGTGTTAGTAGAAGGAAACTATAAAACTTCATGTATTTGTGGTTTTTTGTGTGATGTTAATATCTTTAAGTTCTCTTTTTATTAAATTTTTTATAATTAAAGTTTCTTAATGACTACCCTAGAAAAAATTCTCAAAGTCATCATTGCTAATAAGGATTCACATCGATTTGAAAAACTATAAATTAGGAACATAAAATATCACCCTGGTAGAACCATAGAAGTAATTCATTTTCTATACGAATTCATTTTTTTCTTCAATTTTTTAAGTTTTCATCTTCCCACTTGGTCGGGCTACAAATTCAAGGTGTATGCAAGTTCACTTCTCACAATCTGTAAAGGGTTGGGGGTAATTAGTAGCATTTGAGGTGGATTTATACCTCCCCTTAGTGCTTAGGAGTTGAAAGAGGGAAGTGAGCAGTGGTAGAGTCAGGATTTCAATTCAGGAGTGGCAAGATTAAAAGTAAAAATAATTGTGGCAAATTGTGCCACGTAGGACAATCGTGGCAAAGTGTGTGTATTTGTGTGATATTAGCAATATTGTTTTCTCTACTACTCATAATAGATCTGTTAGGTTCTAAAGACTTAGGAACTAATGTATTTAGAACTCTAATATGTAATGTTGGCAAACCATGATCAAAACAATTGTTAGTCTTATTTAGACTAGCTCAAAGTGTGTGCGTTTATGTAAAGTTGGAATCGAGTGGCTGCAGAAGTATTAGTGACTTTCGGTCTAGCTCGATCGATCGAAGTTTAGACTTAATCAATCAAATATCGAGCAGAATGTTTTTTTCTGCAGAATTCCAACTCAACCCTAGCTCATTAAAACGTTTAGGGTTTTATGTTTTGCCTTAGGTATATAAGGCAATAGCCACATTTTAGAGGTTGCTCATATTGCTGTTTGTATGAATCTCTTGTAGGATCTGAGAGGTGTTTGCCTTCACACAAGCTTAGGATTATCAAGAAGGAGATTTCTTCAAGAACTTGATGATCATTCAATTGCTGCCATAAGAGCTTAAAGATACACAAGTGGGTGTGCTTGTACTTGCTAGAGAATCTAAGAAAGAAGGAGTCCGTAGTCTCGGAACTTGCACGTGGTCATGTCAGTAAGTTTTCTACTGGTGAGTAGCAATAGAATGTTAGTGGTTTAAGTTCTATTGTACAAACTTTGATTCTTTCTATAGTGGATTCAAGTTTACCTTGAGGATAGTTAGGTTAAATCTTCCCCAGGTTTTTTACCTGTTTAGTTTTCCTGGGTCATCATATCATTGTATTATTTATTTTTTCGTTGCTATGCACGATATGATTGTTTGATTATGATAACCTAGATCTGGAATTTGGACTAAGTAATAACCTGGCTTATTAACTAGGTTAATCCAATTGTGTTTTAAAAGGTCTAAAACAAACAAGTGGTATCAGAGCGGGTAGCTCTTTTGTTTTAAATATTTTGATCTAAGAGCTGATCCTTGACCCCTATTGTCATGGATAATTTCAAGTGTTTTTCTGCTCATGTTTGTGATAATTTGAATAAAGAAGATGCTGTCGTTTCTGTTGATTTTATTGATGCCTGTAAAACTCTCTGTAAGGAATTATTGAAATCTATGAAAACTTCTAAGAAATTCAAGGAAGAGTTAAAATTGGGTAATCTTGAAAAAAAGGAATTGGTTGTTAGATTAGATGAATCTAATAAAAAGAATTAATTTTTGAGAAATCAAATTTCTTCTCAAGATGAGAAGATGAAAAGGTTGGAACAAGAGTTAGTTGAATCTAAAGCTAAAATTGAAAATTTGATTAGTACTAAGCCTGCTGTTGATAACAGAAGTGTTTCTGTTTCTCTTAAGCCTAAAACTGAGAAAGTTTATATCCCTCCTTTCAAGAGAAATAATAAAGAAAATGCTTATTTTGCTAGGTTAGACAAAGGTAAAAGTTTTGATGTAAACATTGAAGTTTCTAAACTTATGTCTAAACCTATTGTTAGAGAGCATAATAAATATGTTTTTGTGCCTACTTGTCACCGTTGTGGTGTTGTTGGTCATATTAGAACAAATTGTTCTTTGTTGAGGCAAAAACCAAAATCTGAGACTAGATTTGTTGTTAAGAATACTGATGTTCCTAAATTTGTTCCTGTGTATCACTTTTGTGGTGTCTCCATTCACATTCATCCTAGTTGTCATAAATTGAAATTTAAGCATTCTGTGTTTCAATCTAGGATATGTGATGATATTTCTCCTGCCATAAGTCCATACAAATTGTTTCATATTATTTTGAAAAATTTAAGCTTGTTGGCTTGTGAAAGGAATTTGCAGGATTTCAATATTCCTCAGAAGATTGGTATAAACTCTCAAATACACTCTGCTTCTCATGGATTTTCACCTACAAAGTCGAAGACTCGTGCTATATGGGTGAAAAGAGGTTCTCTAAGGTGAATGTTGTTTACTTGTCCTTGATTTAATTCTTTCAATTATTTGTGGACATGTTGTGTTTCTGTTTTTGGTTGTTTTTGAAAATTTTCAAAAAGACAAAAATATTTTATTTTGTGTCTTATTTTTCTTGAGGATTACATGAGTCATGATATCTCTCTCTTGATTTAGAACATGTTTGACATTGTGGAGAAACTTGAATAGTATGTGTTTTATAAGTGCTAAGCTATTTCTGATTTTGTGTAAGTATGTACTAGTTTGTACATGTACTCAAGGGTTGATTAAGGAATTGATATTTCTTTTTTGAGTACCCTCTATAGCTTAGTTAAGCACTGTCGTGCATTGCATTTGCATTTTTAATCATTTAGCACAATGTGTGCTTTTTGTTCTTGGTCATAAATTTTTTTTAAAACCAAAAAGATTTTTGTGTTTTGTATTTCACATCTTGAATTTATAATCAAGGATTGACCATATTATTTTTACATAACATAAACTATGTATCTTGTTTAATTTTGATGAGTTTATTTCTTGCACTTTACTAGTTTGAGCTTAGTAGTGCATGTTGTGTGAGAAAAATGTTTATAGTTTTTTGATCACTTTGTCTTGATCTTGAAGTCATATGTCTTTGATTGTCGAACTTGATCATTTTGAGAAAGGCATAAATAACCATCTCAACACTGTTTACTAGCCAATCATGAACACCTCAATGCATATCGTAAGATTTTGTGCTCGAGAAAGTGTAGCACATGCACAAAAAGAACATAAGGCGTAGCATCGGTTTAAATGCTAAAATTGGTGTGTACATTATTGGGTTATAATAACTTTAAATCAAATAAAATTGGTGTGTACATTATCCCGGCTATCTTTAATAAGTTTCTAATTAAATAAAATTGGTGTGTACAATATGAGGCAAATCAAGAAACTTATATGATTGCAAGCTTTTATTCTAGGAGATGTGAGAGTTATATGATGTAACTCTTTAGGTGATAGTCTCTCTCAAATTTATGTGATGAATTTTGTAGAAATTGTAATTGATTTCTATTTACATATCACCTCACATGTATCTCAAGCTTTTGCTAGTTGCACACACTACACAAGTTACTCTTTGCTAAACTTGGTACATTATTTTGTGTGTGATCTTTTTGTGGCCATCTAAGATTATATGTTCCTTGATTTTGATGCAAAATATGTTTAATCTTTGAGTTTTTGAGGGCAAATAAGTTGAAAAACTTGTTTTTTGGAAGATTTGGGTTGAATTCAAGTGTTTTTGAAAACTTTTAATCTCATACATATGCATTTCATTCATGAAACACTACGCGTTGAGGAGCTTTTGCATTAAATTGCTCTATTTTTCAAAAAATTTGATTTTTCCAGATTTTCGATTGATCAAATCTATCTCTCGACTGATCGAAATTGCACTTAAATTTTTGGTTTGAATCTGCCTAGCTCAATTGGTATTCGATCGATGCTTGACCAATTGAAACTAAAAAATTTTCAGTTTTTAAGTTTTTGACCAAAAAAATTTTTTTGCATCATTTTTGTTTAGGATTCACATGCATTGCATTGTTTTTTGTATCCTTCTTGCAGTTTTGTAGTCATATTTCTCATTGCTTTTACACATAACATGCATACACTTTGCTAAATTGGGTACTTAACTTAATTTAAAAATTGATTGATTAATTTTTGAATCCTTTGTACATTTTAGTATAAGCTATTTTTATGTGTGAACTACAGAAAATATTTTTCTTAAGAGATATGATGGATAATCAATGTGCAAATAATTTCTTTACTTATGCAACTATTTATGGGTTACATAGTGTCAAGTTTGCATTTATTGAAAGAGAGTTTTTTTTTTTCTTTTTTTTTTTGTATCCTCACCTTATCAACT
This sequence comes from Quercus suber, assembly GCF_002906115.3. Lineage (NCBI taxonomy): Eukaryota > Viridiplantae > Streptophyta > Magnoliopsida > Fagales > Fagaceae > Quercus > Quercus suber. Next base: position 631,216 of record NW_027069746.1, read on the forward strand.
TAATTTTTAAGTTTGGTTTGTGTGTCTTTATTTTCCCCACCTCCTAAATTTTTCCCAAAACTGTTTTTCCCAAAACTTGTTTTGTTTTTCCTATTTTTATAGGAGGAGAAGCTTGTTTTTAACCTTTGTTGTTCATAGGGGGAGTTGTCTCTATTTTTTATAGAGTTGAATTATTTTGTGTTCCCTTCATTCTCTATTTCCTCTTATTCTCTGTTGAATTGTTACTCTTTGTTTGAGTTATCTTTGTCAATACGTGACAAAAAAGGGGGGGATTTAGATGAAATGTGGGAATATGTGTGGAAAATACAAGAATGTTCTGTTTAGGAGGAGTTAAAATTGTTTTTGATGTATCTAACTTAGGGGGAGAGTTAGTTTACATATTAGTTGATTTGCTATTTTTCTATCACACATGTGTTTATGCGCTTTATTTAGTGTTTCAAGAAATATACAGGTTGATTTAATTGAGCTGCTGTCTACACTCGCAACTAATGGATAGTAGTTAGGATTGGATTTGTTATAATGGGCATTTTTTTTGTAAAGGGCTTTTCTTTGTAAACTTTGAGTATTTAGTTGTTGTAGACAGGGAAAATTCCCGACCTATCACAAGCTGACACGTTACACTACCAAGCCCACAAAATACAGCCAATTACAAAGCGCCACATATTGCTGCTAGGTTTTGCTATCACTATTCAGAAACCAACAGAAATTTGCCAAGTGTCATGCAAAGACCAATCACACATCATCGCACGTGTAAGCGATGACATAAGCAGTCTCGCACGTGTAAGCGATGACACAATCAATCAGCACGTGCAAGCGATGACATAAGCGGACCAATCAAGCTCTGCCACGTGTCACCAATCAGACTCCGCCACGTGTCGCTTACCTACCCCTAAACTCCTATAAATAGAAACCTTCCTAAGGCATTTGGGGGGGATCTGAGGAGATCTGAGATCAAGGAGATCTGAGAAAGAGATCTGAGATCAAGGAGATCTGAGAAAGAGATCAGGTCTAAAGGGGATCAGATCAAGGAGATCCAGAGATTTGGAGAGGGGACCAAACCATTTGAAGCACTCAGAAGTCCAGAAGCTCTGCCGGAATCAAGCTCTAAAGCCTCCAAGAACTTCAAGAACTTCAACCTTCAAATACGAAGAACATTCAAAGCAGAAATATCTAAACTACCTGCCTAGATCTCAAAGTTCACTAGAATCAAGCTCAAAAGCCTCCAGAAACCTCAACAAATCATAAATCAGCGAAGCTCTACGGATCAAGCCTCTAAAGCCCCGAAGAACTTCCACCACAAACCTTCGAATACAAAGAACATTCGAAGAGGAATCATCCAAATCATATTCCTAAATCTCAAAGTTCACTGGAATCAAGCTCAAAAGCCTCCAGAAAC
>NW_027069746.1:637200-732392 GCF_002906115.3 Quercus suber
ATACAGGCAGCCCCTTTTCGGTCTTACCAAATCCTTTCATATGGGTGGGTCTACTCCTCGAAAATTATCTCATCTGCTGAAAGCTTCGCCACCTTCAATCACTTCATTTGAAGAGCCAGGAGTAAAAGTCTGTTTTCGAAATTCATTCCACACCACGCTCTAAAACTGTGTGTGTGAACGAGTCTCGAGGGGGCTTTGTAGACAGGGAAAATTCCCGACTTATCACAAGCTGACACGTCACACTACCAAGCCCACAAAATAAGCCAATTACAAAGCGCCACATATTGCTGCTAGGTTTTGCTATCACTATTCAGAAACCAACAGAAATTTGCCAAGTGTCATGCAAAGACCAATCACACATCATCGCACGTGTAAGGATGACATAAGCAGTCTCGCACGTGTAAGGATGACACAATCAATCAGCACGTGCAAGCGATGACATAAGCGGACCAATCAAGCTCTGCCACGTGTCACCAATTAGACTCCGCCACGTGTCGCTTACCTACCCCTAAACTCCTATAAATAGAAACCTTCCTAAGGCATTTGGGGGGGATCTGAGGAGATCTGAGATTAAGGAGATCTGAGAAAGAGATCTGAGAAAGAGATCAGGTCTAAAGGGGATCAGATCAAGGAGATCCAGAGATTTGGAGAGGGACCAAACCATTTGAAGCACTCAGAAGTCCAGAAGCTCTGCCGGAATCAAGCTCTAAAGCCTCCAAGAACTTCAAGAACTTCAACCTTCAAATACGAAGAACATTCAAAGCAGAAATATCTAAACTACCTGCCTAGATCTCAAAGTTCACTGGAATCAAGCTCAAAAGCCTCCAGAAACCTCAACAAATCATAAATCAGCGAAGCTCTACGGATCAAGCCTCTAAAGCCCCGAAGAACTTCCACCACAAACCTTCAAGTACGAAGAACATTCAAAGAGGAATCATCCAAATCATATTCCTAGATCTCAAAGTTCACTGGAATCAAGCTCAAAAGCCTCCAGAAACCTCAACAAATCATAAATCAGCGAAGCTCTACGGATCAAGCCTCTAAAGCCCCGAAGAACTTCCACCACAAACCTTCGAAGACGAAGAACGCACCAAGAACACGAAGAACACGAAAAACGTGAAGAACAAAGGATTTCTAACAAGCTTATAGCCAGAGATTCATTGTAATTCCGTTTCAACAATCTTCGATCCATCCTTCAACCAAATTGAAGGATACTTTGTGTTCAAGTGAAAATCACATTACCCCAAATCCAATTAACAAATTTTTCAAGGAGATCGAATCAGAGGATCACTCTTTTGTAATTACAGAGAATTGTACCACACATATATTCAATACAAATTCGCATTCGTGACACTATTTTACTTGTTTGACTTTATTTCGAACCGAGAAATTTAGTCGTCCACAGTTGTGTTTTGTCACTGATTGCCAAAAGGAGAGTTTGTTAGGTTCTAAAGACTTAGGAACTAATGTATTTTGAACTCTAATGCGTAATGTTGGCAAACCATAATCAAAATAGTTGTTAGTCTTATTTAGACTTGCTCAAAGTGTGTGCGTTTATGTAAAGTTGGAATCGAGTGGCTGTAGAAGTATTAGTGACTTTCAGCCTGGCTCAATCGATCGAAGCTTAGACTCGATCAATCGAATATCAGGCAGAATGTTTTTTTTGCAAAATTCCAACTCAACTCTAGCTCATTAAAATGTTTAGGGTTTTATATTTTGCCCTAGGTATATAAGGCAAACTCTAGCCACGTCTTAGAGGTTGCTCATATTGCTGTTTGTGTGAATCTCTTGTGAGATCTGAGAGGTGCTTGCCTTCACACAAGTTTAGGATTATCAAGAAGGAGATTTCTTCAAGAACTTGATGATCATTCAATTGCTACCATAAGAGCTTAAAGATACACAAGCAGGTGTACTTGTACTTGCTAGAGAATCCAAGAAAGAAGGAGTCCGTGGTCTCGGAGCTTGCACATGGTTGTGTCAATAAGTTTTCTACTGGTGGGTAGCAATAGAATATTAGTGGTCTAAGTTCTATTATACAAACTTCGATTCTTTCTATAGTGGATTCAATTTTACCTTGAGGATAGCTAGATTAAATCCTCCCCAGGTTTTTTACCGGTTTGGTTTTCCTGGATCATCATATCATTGTGTTATTTATTTTTTCGCTGCTATGTATAATATGATTGTTTGATTGTGATAACCTAGATCTGGAATTTGGACTAAGTAATAACTTGGCTTATTAACTAAGTTAATCCAATTGTGTTTTAAGGGGTCTAAAAACAAACAAGATCACTTCAACAACAATAAGTCCAAAATTACAATTTTGTTTTTACTAAATTTTTCACAATCACTAAATTAGTAAGTTGTAAATGGTAAATAATAAAGCAGTGTCAATGGTAGGCCTAAACAACTTAGAAACTCAACATTAGTAAAATTTGTAGTGAGAAATATTGTGTATGTAGCATTTCTTCTTTAACAATTATGAAATTTATTATGAAAAAAGTTGTGTAGATAGCATTATTTATCATTGAATTGCAGTGAGAAAGGTCAAAATGTTAATATGGCATAAAAACTTGTCAAATGCACAAAACTTTTAACTTGCATAGTGGTTTTTGGGGAAGTAGGGGCGTTGGGGGGGAGGGGGGGGGGGTGGGAATTACCCCTTCTCTGGGCCTTGGCATCACTAGTAGGAGTGGAACAACATATCTAGTATTTCTAACCAAATTCAGGGGTAAGGTTGATACTTCTTTGTGTATCCATGAAGTTGTCAAGAATTGGAATAAGAAATTACATTTTTTTTTTTTAAATCTCTTTGATCTTGTTGATAGACACCCCCCACCCGGTCATTTGTCAGCTGACAAAAAAGAGATGCAGTTTCGATTATCCTAAACAACAAAGCATGATTATGTGCATTAGGGTAGGAATAGGCAAACAAGGGCCTACCTTCCCTCCTTCCTTTGTATGAAGAAAAGGGAATTACGCCAGTACCAGTGCGTGGATCTTAAGTGTGCACCGTGTGTTTTAATTATGGTTCGGGAGTCGCCACCAATCATTGGTTTTTCTAGGTGTGATTGGTCAGCTATATCTAATTAATTTTATTACAAACCATAGGTTAAGAAAAACTCATTTTTCCCGATCTAGAGGATGATGTGAGAGACCGCACCCCTAACCCAAACCTTTTTTATGGTTTGGAATAACTCACTCAAATGGTTGGAATTGTGTTAGTGCTTCTCAAGATTCGAGGTTCTATTGATGTTATCTACCCTCTTCGATCGAGGGTTTGACAATGGAGTTGTCACTTACTTTATTGGAAAATAAGAAAACCACAAATGAAAAATGCATTTTTATATAAGCTTAAAGCATGGAAATTAGAAATCCAGACATTTCCAATGACACAAGTTTTGAATAAATCCAAGCTCTTGAAGGCCTCCAAACATTAGCCCAAAAACATGGTTGAAAAGAAGAAAAAGCCGAAAATAAAAAATGAGTATACAAGGGGGCAAGATTGGGGTGATGTTTCAGAAACATCTCACCCTAGCTACCCATTGATAGGGGAAACTAGAGGGAGATGTTGTTGAAACAATTCCCAATCCCAAATAGACCCCCACTCCCTCTTAGACAAATCACCAACAAGAATGCACAAAAATTCCCTAAAATTTCCTTTTTTTCTCTTTTTCTTTAGGCTTTTCTCTAGGCTTTTCTCTAGATCTTTAGGCTTTTCATATTTGAAATCAAAATTTTAATTTAAGTGAAAGAAAAAAGTGAATTTTTTTGTTATTTTTTAATTTAGAAAAAAAAACATTTTAATTAGCTCATGTGGCAGCCCACATGGCATATTGGTGGTATAAAAATTAATATTTTAATACTACTATTACCCACATCAATATTTTTCATCCACCACTTAATAGTAGATACTATTTTGACTCAAATTTCAAAAGGTTGGGAACTATATTGACGCATTTGAAACATTACAGACCAAATTGAAATATAATATAAACGTTAAAGTCCAAAAATGTAGTTTACCATTTTTTTCTTTTTTAATAATAAGTGGGGATGAGGTTAATTGTATATAATTCAAAATTTGGAGGGGGAATTGAATCATGACACTTCCATTAGAAATAGTAGAATGTGATAGTTAAGTTATTAAAGTACTCTAAGCTAAGATGAAGAGAATAGTTTATTTTGTTTTTTGTTGAAAGAGTATTAAAATATATTTGTACTGATATATATCCTATAAAAAAAATGTATACAAAAATTAAAAGTTAAAAAGTTGGTCGGCCAAAGTTGTGACGTCTCGTAAGCATTTAGTTTTCTTTGTTTTGTTCATTACGATATTGAAATTAAGGTTTTAGGAGTCGGATTAATTTTATATGGGAATTTAATGGAGGCAAAGCCCCAATAATGCTAAAAGAGAAAGTAGATGTCATTATCTTTCTTTTCAAAGTAGGCTGCACAATAATAGCATCACAGTAATGCATTATTATAAGTGATGAGGTTGACGTGCGTTCAATTTGTGGTTATTTTGGCCACTAGAAAATTGCACATTATGCAACGGTAGGGTTACGGAATAGCTTCTATGACTTAAAAAAAAAAAAAAAGGAGTTTTGAAAAGCAATATATTGATGCCCGGTGATGATGCCTAGATCGGTAGTTGATTAGGTTTGTCCAAATAGGTCAACATGAGTTTCGTCTTTGTACTTGCAAGGTTAAGAACAGAGTCTTTTCTGAGTGGCCATCGGTGTGGTGCCGGCCACAGAGTCTTCGATAATAAAGTCAGTGAATGAAATCGGTAGAGAGGGCTTGTGAGAGCTAGAATGAACAGTGAAAGTATCAGTATTTTCGTGTGTATATACCTTGTTTAGTTCTGAAATGCATATATATATATATATATATATCCCTTTTTCTTCTAGCCGTTGTACCCTATTTATGGTGGCATAAGTGCCTATTTTGTAATGCCTCTGGGCTCATTCAATGGGGGCTTTGATAGGCCTCCCAACGGTTTTCTAGCTGATTCCTAACCGTCCGAGATATTGAATGCTCTTCTTTATGGCTTCTCTTCCATCGTCCATGCTAGATCTGGGTGGACGATGGTACTTGATGGGTTCATCTGGACAATGGTTTTTATTGGGCCTATCACCTAGTGAGCCTCAATTTTGAGTTTTTTCCTATTTCCATCAAGGCATAGTGTTTAATTGCTGGGACTTTTTTTTTATATAGAAAGAGGACTGAAATTATATTAAGAAGAAGGCAAATTTGCCTGATAAGTAGCAAATATGTGCGATGGGACATCTTCCATCTACACAGAAAAACGAGTGACATGACGTGTATGTCTAACCAGGTTGTGAGCAGCATTATTTCCTTCTCTACAGACATGTAAGAAACTAATACATTGAAACAAGTTTGCATAATTCTTAATGTCTTGAATCAATAAGCAAAAGGGTGCCAACGAGGGTGAGTTATCATCCAAGGAATTGAAAACAGTCTCGAAATCACCTTCTAGAATAACTTTTCCCAAACTCAAGTCAGAAGCAAACTCTAATGCCTTCGCTGCTGCTAGTGTTTCGTGCTTCATGACAGTTAGAGGTAGAGGAATGACTTGAGACATTGACGCCAACACCAAACCTTGACTATCCCTGATGATCACGCCAATCCCTACCCTGTCTTCCTCTTTGAACATTGCCCCATCAAAGTTTATTTTGTAAAACTCAGTCGGAGGAACTTTCCACTTCACTCTCGGTCTGTCAACCCGATTGGTTACTGTCCGAAACTCCATCAGAGCTGCAGTAGCTCGCTGCATAACCTGGTCTATTGGGAAGCCTGGTGGTGAAAATCTGACCTTGTTTCGCTTCAACCAAATTGTCCTAGTGATGAACGCAAACAATGCCAATGAGCAGTCCGAAGCAAATACCGCGGCTAGCAGCTGTGCAAAAATCACTGTGGTGTGTGCTTTGGAGTGAATTCCACTGTGGGTCCTCATTCCAAACCTCTGAGAGGCTCGGGCAAGACCAGAGGGAGTGCAGCACATCTTCTTCATTGTTTTGGCAGACACAACATGTTGGATCAACCCTAAAACAGCGACGAACCAAATTGACATTTGTTGGCAGGATATTTCTGGTTCCTCTCCATAAATTTTTTTTTTTTTTAATTATTATTTTGCTTGGCACAGCTAGCTGCCAAATCTGCTTCCACGGTGGCTTAGTGGTTCCCTGGAAAATCTGGGTTGAGGAAGAGTTGTTACGTGTCTCGGTCTTGGGGAAGAAATACCCCGAGTTTACTGAATATTCACCCGATTGCACATAGGGCCAGCAAAGCTCATCATCTGCTTGTCCGCGGCTCAGAGGTATTTTTTTAACCAGTTCAATTGCTGGGACTCTTCGTTACTATGGCACACGTTTAGTGCATTTGGAAAGCATACTTCAATCTAAGCTAAGAAATAGAACAAATAATAACATCCGGCATAATTGATCATACTAAGATTATACAGGCTTTTATGGGATAGAGAGGATCTTTTTTTCAATTAATCTGCTGATAAAATTATTACAAAATTGATAATAATCCTTTTTTTTATTATTATAAATAATTTGATAGTTAAAAATTGGAGAATTTAAACCCTAAATAATTTCATAAAAAATATTAGCATATGTTAGTTAAAATGCACGATTCTTAAAATTGCTAATTCTACAAAGAGAATAGTTGCAAAAAAAGTATGAAAAGCATATTCTCTAGTACAACATGTCTTCACCTATTTGATTCTAGGAATAAAACATCCTCCACAACTGTAATATATATATATATATATATATATATATAGACATATACATAGACATGGCAAACCGGTCGGGTTGGGTCGGGTTAGGTTGAGAGTCAAACAGGTTGCTGGTTAACAAGGTTTCGGGTTAATCGGGTTGCGGTCGGGTCAGGTTGGCCTGTATTTTTCACATTAATTTTTTTTTTTTTTAAATAATAACATGTATTTGCCATTTAAAAAGTCATGCAACAAATTACTTGATGTAAAATGCATTACTTTGAATTCACTACTTATATAAAGAATGAATTACAGTTATTAATACTTATTCAATAATTTTAAAATTATACAAATCCTAACATTGCTATCTAAAATAAAATAACACAAAAATTAGTAAAACAAATACACAAGTTTTATTTCTATACAATATTAACATCCCAAAATATAAAAAAAAAAATTACAAATGACTTATTGGATAATTCATTTGACAAAGAATAAAAACATATAAAAAATTTACAATCATAAAAATTAATTTTATAATCTATTGTCAATTGTGGTGGGCACTCTATTTCAATTTAAGATATATATTAAGGTTTTATTGTTTACTTATTTATACATGGTCTCTTTTATAAATATCATATCATTGTTAAGCAACATACACTCTAGAAAATATCATAATTTATTTTGGACATAAATTGTTAAAAAATAGGTCTAAGCATTCATAATTTATGTTAATTTGATACTTTGACTTCACTATTTTCACACTTGTGAATGTTTCTCACACATGTCTACAATTTTAAATCTATATTTTTAACTATACTGTAACAAAATTATTTTGACATGTATTTTGCTATTTAATATCTAAAAATCTTTACTCATTACAGAATGTTCATCATTCATCTTTCAATTAATTTGCATACAGTTATGTAAATTTTTTAATTGTTTCCTTAAAACTCACAACAAACAATTAAACTAATATTGTCTTAATTTTTTTTTTTTTTACCCAAAAAAAAAATTTTAAAAATGATTTGGGTTCAGGTCAGGTTGACCCGCAAAAAACACGGGTTGAGTCACGGGTTAACTTGTTTTTGCTTCGAGTAAAAAAATCCGGTTTGAGTCAAGTATTTTTCGGGTCGGTTCAGAAAATTCTAACCCGTTTTGTCATGTCTAAATATATATATATATATATATATTAATAGGTAAAATTGAAAGAAAATCCAATTAGATCTCAAAATTGGAATTCAATTAGAGTCTAATTTTGGTCCACCTGTCCCATCTAATTTAAGTTATTAAATTTTTGTGCTAAGTAAGTTAATTCAGTGTAAAAATTGAATTTTAATTAGAGTTTAATTTTGCATCACGTGTCTTATCTAATCTAAGTTTTCTAATTTTTGTGCCAAATGAGTTAATTTAGTGTAAAAAACGAGAAGTCCAATATAAATAAATCATAAAAAATATAATTTTTTAATGATTTTATATTTATGATTTTTTTTTGGTATAACAAAAAAAAAAAAATCATGTTTATAAGTCATTTATATAATATACCATTTCTATATATGTACAATCCATTACTAACTAGGTAATATATATATATATATATTTGCTTTTTTAAACCAAAGTTTAGTGAAAATTCAATTAAAATTAAAATTGGATTTTACTTTTGTCAGTTTTCCATACAAATTAAATTGTTTAGAATTTTTGCTGTTATTTTTTATACTGTTTCTATTCAGATATTTTGTATGCAAGGATATTGAACGTAATATATATATATATATATATATGAGAAATGTTAACGAATGCCGTTGGGGCATTGGTTAAAAATCCATTTTAAGAAAGTTTTGATATCACTTTTATAGGAAATGAAAAATGCTGTCAAAATATTAATTGCTTTTTTTTTTCCCATAAAAACTTTCTTTAATTGAATTGTTAACCAATGCCTTATGGCACTCGTTAACATGGCCCTATATATATATAGACAAAGTTTAGAGAAAATCTAATTAGATTTTCAATTGGATTTCAATTATGGGCTAATCTTGTGCCACATGGCAATGTAAATTTTTAAGTTTTTGTGCCAATGAGTTATTGGATTCAAAATCTGAAGAGACAATCTATTACTTTTGCTCTATAATCCCTATAAACCTCCAAGTTCTCTCTCTCTCTCTCTCTCTCTCTCTCTCTCTCTCTCTCTCTCTCTCTCTCATACATGTTGATTTCTAACTTTTCTTTTTTCTTTTTCTTTTTTACATTTTTTGTGTTTATCTACAAAGGTTGTTCATCTTTCCATCAAACACAAACACCTAATATTTCTCCCTCTCTTACCACTTTCAAGTGTCAAAGTCTCTCAAACACTAAATTTCTACCCTATTTTTAATCATAACACATTGTTAATCCTTTTACAATAAAATGACACAAACTAAACTACTTTTTTTTTTGAAAGCAAGGCATTCATTCGTTCAATAGTATGTAAAGAATCTTGGTACAAAGCCTCCACCGCAGGTGGTGGTGAATCCTCTACCCAATAGACTACATCAGTAATATTTTTTGCATACTTAGCTAAAGAATGTGTGCCACCATATTCCCTCCTTTCTTAATACAACTTATTGAAACATGCTTCATTCCATTCAGGTAAGCACAAATATCCTCATATATATGTCCAAGTAAGGAATTATGGCAACACAAACCCAAGATAGCTCTCATCACTGTGCTATTATCGCCTTCAATTACAAGCTCTGAAAATCCAGCTTTCATGGCGAAAACCACTACTTTTCGACATGCCAAAGCTTCTGCCTCTTCACTATTTCTCACATAGGGCCCCTTAGCCGACATCCCAACCATTACTTCCCCCTGTGCATTTCGGATTATTACTTCATCTTTTTTTTTTCTTTTTTCTTTTTCTTGTATTAATGTTTTTGCAAATGCATGGTGATTTGGTTGGCCTCTCTTCACAAAGATTCTGATATTTTTTGTTCTTTCAAGTATTTTTGGTTAGGACGGCTAAAACAGTTTGGGGGGTTTGGGTTACTTGTGTTTGGATGTTGGACGAGTCACTATGATCAAAGAGAGAGAGAGTGGATCTAATCCTCTATTAAAGGTCCGAACTTCTTTTTTTAAGAAATAAAGTTCCACATTTCATTAATTATAGTGTTTTGCTTTGTTTTTAATTATAGATAATGAACCTGACAAATTGTTTGATAAATTGTCTGTGTTTTTTATTGTAATTAATCACTTTCCTTACAATAGTTAGTGAATTAAGTTTGTAAGCTTGATGAGTTTTTATTTTTTTTCTGAAATTTTAACAGGTTTGGCTATAAAAAGAGTATTTTTTGCTTTGAAGGAAACACCAGTCTCATTCTAATTGTTTTCGCCACAAAGAAAATATTCAGGTAAGATAAATCATCTATCAAAGTTTGGATAGAAATTACTATTTCATACAAAGTACCAGAGAGCAATTTACAAGGGATGAGCTTAATTTTTTCTTTCTATTCAATAATAGATCATTTTGGTGTTTGGAATTAAACTGTGAAAAGAAAAAAAAAATAGGAGTACCCTTTTTATTTAGTAGAAGCATAGGGTATGATTTGTATCAAGGAACAATGGGTATGTTGCTATTTTTTTTAGTTGTTTGGAAACAATAGTCAATAGGTATATAATGATAAATGAGAAATTCAGCAAAATATTTGTGATGTGCATATAAATTTTTAACTGTTCTAAATAAAATCATCTATTATTAGTACTATTATGGTTCCACTTATACCCAAAAAAAAAAAAAAGTACTGATATGGTTTATTTGTATCTTTTTGTATACTAACTTGCAAGATAGATGCTCGTCTATGTCATTGCTTATTTTCTTAAAGGCTTTCTTTTTCTTTCTTTTTTATTCTAGAGAACTTGAGTTTAGTTTAAGAATATAAATGGGAGATTTTTGTTAAAGTTTTAGTGAAACATACATAATTCAGATGGAGCTTGGTTTAAATGGGTGGGATGATGTTGTGTTTAACCGTAAATCTTTGAAAGGCAGGAATATGATTGCCATACAAAAGTATATGATCTGCATTATTTGCTCTTTTTGGTTTAGTGCTGTACTTTAACTTATAGGCTATGTTTTTTAATGACAATATAACAGATGCAATTTTTTACTCTCTCTCTTTTTTCTATATTGTGTCCAATTCATTGAACCCAGTCAGCTCTTTCATTCCTGTTCAGTTACCACTACCCCTTCAAAATCAAGGAGAGAGTATATTTAATCCACAGAAATCTTTTCTTTCTCTCTCTCATCGGTCAAGTCTACTCTCTCTTTCCGCATTGGCTCTCCTCTAATTGCTCAAGACAGTACCTGCCCCCCCCACCCCCCACCCCCACCCCTCTTTCTCTCTTTATATTTAATATTGAGGACTATAATTATATTTATTTTGTTTCTTAGACCGTAATTATTAGGTTATTTTGATTTTTTTTTCCCTTTCTAATTCTAGAGTTTTAAGTTAGGTTTACTTGTGTGTATTTATTTAAATGACAAAACTTAAGTACAGTACCTTAGATGTTGTCCCTTAGATTCTCCTTTTAAAATTTTGTCATATGACTACTTAACAAAAAAACACTCAAGTATTGTACTTAGGTCTTAACCTTCTTTCAATTATTAGGGCTTTATATTAACAATGATTATTGTGAGTAATTTTCTTTGATAAGTACAAATTTATTAGTAATTTTATTATTGCGAGTGATATAGGAAGAGTTGGGGTTCCAATGGAGGGTATGGGACTGAATATTGATGCTTGGGGAGTTTGTGGACAATAATTTGTGTTTCTATATTATTTTGATTCTTCAACTTCTGTTATTGCTTGCTATTATGTTGTTTAATAAATTGTTTCATAGAATGTGAAATTCTAATCTCGATCAATAGATGGGTAGGCTATGGGTGTTGTGTATTTTGCTTATTCTTTGTAAATTGCAATTGGGAGAATGTAGCTGAATTTTGTTTACTTGGTCACTGGTTTTACAAAGAAATTAAAGGATTAAATGGTTAAAAGAATTGGAATTGAGTAATTGGATAACTGAAACTCCTTTTTTCCATAAATAGCACTTGATAAGAAACATAAACATTGATAGTCTCTCTTTTTCTCTCGCTCTCTGTCTCTCTCTCTCTCAAGGTAACATTAATAGCATCACCACAATTGACTATTCTCATACGTAAGCACGAGTTACGTATTAGTAAATTGTAATTGAGCTCAACGATCCCATGCACATATCCCTATTCAATTTAGGAGATACTATTTGATCAATTTATTATTTTATTTTGTGTTATATTTAGTAGAATTTCACAAGCAATAAATGTGAATTGATATTGTATATTGATAGGTCAAGAATGTATTGACACTTGTGATAAATTAATCAATTAATTAGCCAAGTGAATTAATTAAGTTAATTAACATGCAATACGCGTGGTAGCACAAACAAATCACCAACTAAGTTAAATGCAGCAAAAAATAAAGTTGACACGATGATTTGTTTACGAATGAGGAAAACCTCTAAGGCAAAACCCCTACCGGGTGATTTTAAGGTCACCACTCTCGAGAATCAACTATTATCACAACAAGCGGTTACAAGTAAAGGAATCTCAGTATCTTATACCAACTTACAGTTGAACCCTTATCCCAATACACAATTGGACTTAATCTGTAGTGACAATCTCTCATTTTCAATGCACGACTCCCAGTATGTGACTAATTAATCGATGCACGGATCCAAGTACGTGACTAACACACCAGCTTGAGAAGGATGTTGGCTGCGAAGTTCTTCAATTCATCCACACGGTGAAAATCAAGAAGCTCCTTAGTTACAAAACCCTACAGCGTACAAACGCAGCAACTTGTTCAAGAGAAAGATGTACTAGGGCATATGTCTCCAGTCACAATATGCTTGCAACAACAAGTGCAACAACCTGATGACAGCCCTTAAAATAATCCTTACATATGTTTAGGATTGTGAGAAAAGAAAACCTAAATACATACCATGGTGAAATCAGATCTAAAAACTAATTTTCGTAAATCTCGATAAATAATGTATCTGTCGAGCAACTGTCAAGCATCAGGCTAAATTTGCCTTTTAAACCTCGATAATATAATCTGTCAAGCTTTAAAATACAACACTTCTTCACTTGTTTCTTGGACAAATTTGTATAGCTTTAACTCTTGACTTGAACTATGTGTTTCTTGAAGACTTAAACTATCCTAGATCTACCCAATTACAAGTAAAGTGCATTTTGTCAAAGAATAAGTCAATTCTAAATGACATATGTTTTTAACATGATTCACATATGTCATAACATATATATTGTATCCAATAGTGATTTTCAAAGTTATATATGTAATAGCAATGTAATGAGAAACTTGGCGTAACAGTGGCGACTCTAGGATTATTTTCTAGAGGGTTCAATAAGAAATATAAATTATACAAAATTTTAAACAAAAGATAAATTAAAAATATCGACATCACCAAAAAAAGCAAAAAATCTTTAATATATTAAGTTTTACAATATTTCGTGTTTTGAAATTATTGTTTCATATTTTCATTATCAATCTTACTAGCTACATTTGTTTTAATGTATATAGTCATGCAATCATTCATCTACTAATTTTCCATTTGATTGATTTATCTAAAATTTCTTATGATCTAAATGAGTTTTTTCTAAGGTTTAAGATTAGCAAATTCTACTTTTATTGTTGGGCTAATTAAAATTTTTTCCCAGATTTTAGATCAAATTGATTTGTTATTGAAATTTTTCTATGTTTAAAAAGATCAAGATATTGTTAAGATAATTATATTTAAGTTTATTTCAATTGCGCTTAAAGATTAAAGTGTTCAAATTTTTATTTTAAATGTCAAAACAGGAAAAATAAAATAATAAATATTATAATAAAATTTTTTTAGGTTCAATTCAGGGGGTTCATTTGAACCCCCTGGGCTCCAAGTGGAGCCGCCCCTAATGGCGTAACCAATATCATGAAAATTGCAAGGAAAAAATATTTTAATACCTCTAAATTAAATGTTTTGGTCGAACTATGTCCTATATGTTTAATAACCTAAACACACATCAATATTACCACTACAATTCATCATTACGCATGGGTTACATACTAATAAAGATAATAATGAAAACAATCCAACATGGATCAAGATGTTGCGCAATTCATTATAACTTAAAAGAATTTAGCAGCATGACTATGTCACCAAATATTGCTATTTTTAAATTTCAAAAACAAAATGTAATTTTTACAAGTAAAAATTCATTTAAAGCTTAATCTACAACCACAATGCTTTTCACCTTTTTTAATTAAATATATATATATATATATATTAGAGAGCACAAAGCTTTTACTAATACAATAAAAAATAGGGTAAATTACAAAATTAGTTCTTATTTTTACCACCATATTTCAATTCAGTATTTAACGTTTTAAATGTGTTAATTTAGTCCCTATATTTTTAGAATTGTGTCAGAATGGTCCTTGCCGTTAAGTGATGAATTGAAAAACTTGATGTGGCTAACAGACATGTTTAATTTTTTTTTTTTTTTTCCAACTAGACTGCCATGTGTTCTTTATTATTTTATTTTATTTATAAAAAAATCACCCAACTAAATCACAAAAATGCACCTAAGACTTTGATAATTGAGATTTGAATCCCTAATCCCAACCGCGAGACAAAAACAAAGAGGGGGAGGGTAGGAGAATGACTGAAGAACTTGAGATACCCATCCAATGCAACAACTACCCACCCAACCGACGATGAGGTGACCCAACTAGTCTGAAACATCCATTGCTCATTGGGTTTCTGGGTTTTGATGGTTTTTTTGTTTCTTTGATTTAGTTTGGGCTTTTTATTTTTTATTTATTCTATTTTTCCATTGCTTGCTAAGCTAAGACAACATTGGAGATGAAAGATATTTTCTTTTGTTATGGTAGTGTGGTTTTGAAGCCAAATTTGGGCTGGTGTTTAATTTTATGTTCTTTATTTTTGTTTTTATTCTGACCCCTTTCAAACAAAGGACATGAATTGGGATCCAAGAAAGTGGACACCCTAGCATCATTAGCAATGTCCAAATCTCTTTCGCCATATTCGTTGTAGACCATATTTGCCAAAGCATGTAACGTGTACGAAATGGAATGGTATTTGGGTCGAAGTTATGATTCTTAATAGGAATGGCCATACCTATTGGGTAATGGATATCCAATCCTACCCGATTCAATTGTTTTGGGTAATACCCGGTTCTTCATGGGTAGAGCTTAACTGGGTAGGGTATGGATATTACTCGAATTGTTCAGGTAGGGTATGAATATTATCCAAACCCGACCTGTATTTAAAAATAAAATAAAATAAAATAAAATAAAATAAAAACCCTATCACTGGAATGGAATATCAGCTTACTGACAGTGATGCCGTGCTGCAATGGAAATTGTCCATGGATACAAAGGCTTACAAAAACTCCAATGGAGCAGTATCGTTGATGTTGATGAATGGTACTGGTTTGTATTTGCTTGCAAGTGATGGATCCAAGGTTGTAATTCAGGTGGTTTTCACTGGTCCATCGGGATTTCGAATTGATAAGTTGGGTTTTGAAGGCAGATTTAGCATAAGCAACTTTGTGAGAAATAAATGGATGCTAGAATTTGCGGGACCAGTTGAAAAGTGTGATATTCCTTTCATTTGCGGAGAAATTGGATTGTGCACGAGAATCCCTTTGATGGTAGATTGTTCTTGTCCAACAAAATTCAGTAGTCAAACCAATTGTTGCATGCCAGTGGATAGTTCACTATCTCTGCCTTCAGCTTGTAATGCAACTAGTAATGGCAGTCAATTGAATTCCTCGATTTCCTATCCGAAAAACCCGTATTTAAAATAAAATAATTAAAAAAAAGCCTAAAAGTGACTTTTATTACTGTTACATTGACCTTCATTTTACTCTTGAGGAAAATGTTGTTTCTTAATTTTATTTTATTTTTAAAAAAAATTTATCTAATAAAATTTCCATCTCTATCTCAAAAAAAAGAAAAGAAATGGTTAGTTTTTACATTAAAATGTTTTGGATTAAAAAAAAAAAAATTAAATGGGCTTCGGGTAGAGTATGGATATCCATGGATAATATATTCGGGTAAGATTCGGGTATGGATATTAATGGGTATTAATAATCAGGTATCCATGGGTAAACTTTTTGGGTAGGATATGGGTATACCCGATCCATATTCTACCTATGGCCATCCCTAATTCTTAATGTCTCATCTAAAGAGCCTATGAAAATGAATAGAAATACATAACAAATTTTAAAAAAGAGAGAAAGAAGAGATTTTGATTCGTGTTTGTACACACCCACCTAGAGGAGTTTCATTGTGTCTCAGTTTTTTATTTTTTTATTTTTATTTTTTTTATTATTTTTTTTTTTTTTAAATCTGGTAAAAAAAAAAAAAAAAAAAAAGAAGAAAGAAAAAGAAGCAGATACAATGTTTTAAGATTGGTTAGTTTTTACATTAAAATGTTTTGGATTAAAAAAAAAAAATTGAATGGGTTTCGGGTAGAGTATGGATATCTATGGATAATATATTCGGGTAAGATTTGGGTATGAATATTAATGGGTATTGATAATCGGATATCCATGGGTAAACTTTTTGGGTAGGCTATGGGTATACCCGATCCATACCCTACCTATGGCCATCCCTAAACCCAACCACTGCTTAGCTATCAAAATCCACTCTGGAAGCCCAATCCCCAGTATCAATGTCAAGATCTAGCTTTGAAAGAAAACAAAAGCTATGAGAAATCAATTGGTTTTTTTCCCCTACCAGACAAATAATTCCTTCTTGATGCACTCACTCACTCACTCACTCAAATCTCAAGTATTAGATTCGAAATTAGTGTCCTCTCTTAGGAGCCTACATATTGCAATTAACAATGCATTATAGGGATCTACTATACACGAAAAAAGAAAAGTGAAATTAGGTAATGCATCCCTTGAGATTGTGAGAAGACTAATGGCCTTCTCATTCTTGAGATTTTGCTTGAGAAGTCTAAGGGGGCATTTGGTTTATATTCTTGTCTGTTCTATCATGGTCAAGATATAATGTTAGTGGGATTAAGAGACGCAAGTTTGATGTTAGTGGGATTATGCCAAAAGTAGAAGCATTATTTCTAATCATTTTGAATTATTTCTAATAATTTTGAATGATGGATTATGAAAAAGCAAGATTGTGTGTTGCTATTATTTAATATAGTAAGTAATTTTGGTGTGTGTGTGTGTATATATATGTATTCCATTCTTCCTAAAAAAAAAAATCAATTCAATCTTAAATTTAACAAAATTGCGAAATTTATGAATTAAATTGAGTACTTTATATTATATATAATATAATACAATATATTCCTATATATTCTTTTTAAGGGTCATAAGGGTATTCTAGTCATTTTAGAAGTATTTGTATGATTTTGAAAGTCATAAGGGTATTTTGGTCATTTTGGGTCTTCCAAGGGTATTTGTGATTTAGGGGTAAATTTGGCATTTTTTTGGTGATGAGACTACTTTTTTGGATTATGATAAGAATGTAATTCGATGAACCAAACACCTTAATCTTATATTTTTGTAATACGATTACATGAATCTAAGTTACAAGAATGTAACATTACACTGTAATGTAATATTGAGCGAACCAAACACCCATTAAGAGATCTGAAGCTAATAGGTTTGCTAGCATGGAAAGAAAAGGTGTCAATGCCTAGTCAGCTGAGTTATAAAATTAGACATGTAGCTGTAATTTAGAAGGGGTACCTAAGAACAATGTATAAAGTACTGTGTCTAAGTTTTCCTCTTATATTTTTATTATAGAAAAGCATCTATGTTTCATATTATTTTTATATTATAAATAAATTATTTCTTTTAACAAATACTTATGTACGCATGTGTAAACTCGATAACATTACTAAACAAGAATCCTACAAAAGGGAAAAGGCAAGCTAATGATAGAATCTCCATACATTGGCACACATAAGTATGAACTTAAAATTTTGTAACCTTAAGTGAGAAATTCACTAGCAACATAAGAAGGGAATGGCAAACTTGCATACTGAATAACCAGCTATACATGATATCTTCTCCATACGCGTCCTCACATTTTGAATGTTCAGAAAGTTGCATTCCTAGAAAGAACAGTTCAACCATAAAGTCCATATCAATAGCTTCCTTCCAGCATAAGGAGGAAAAATTTAGGGCCAAAAAATAGAGCAAGAATCACACCATTTGGTTGGGTGTGATGAATTCAATGCAAGAGGCTGAGGGAAATAGGTAGATTACAGCCATTTGAAAATCTGAACCATGAAAGCACACACAAATAAACACTATAAATCTAAAATCAACTATTACAAGCTATGACAATGTATCCTTCCCTCATTGCTTTCCCTAAGTCCTAAGATCCTCCATTACATTTTTGTTGGTGGCCTAAAGAGGCAAAAGAGGTCTTTGAAGTATAAATAGTAGTGCAAAGATGTGTTGTTATTTTTATATCTGTAATATATAGGTAAACTTAGATAGACTATCTTAGGTGCAGTACATTAAATTTTCCAATTGAATTCAAACACTTGGCTGCATTGACCAATAAGATAAGAATAACGTCATCTTTTCCAATAATAATTAAATTCAAAAGGTGTCTGAATTTAATTGGAGAACTGGAAACCTAATATACTGCACCTAAAGTATAAAAGTTTTACCCATTATATATACACTCTTCTAAACATGCATTTTATCATGAAATATGTTATTCATATAAACACTCATCCTATGCTAATGACAGGATCCTACATTCACCCTTGCTTCTCAACAAACAAACAGAACAAAATTTTAAAAAGGTTAATGATAAGTTCTAAGGGATCAGTGGGCTGAAAAGTCTTCGAATGCTGCTGATCTTGAAGGCCAAGTCCTGAAAACACCAAATTCAATCAGAGAAAGACCGGTGGAGGCCGGTCAAGGGTCCTCCGATGGTAAAGTCAGTGATTTGGAGTAGGAAGAAGAGACTTCAAAGACTTCAACAATTTTTTATCTAGAATTCTAAAAGAGAGAAAAAGTCCCCCTTACCTCTGCGTAGAAGGGTCTTTATATAGTGTTAGGAATCAGTTATTTCTCTAATCGTCGCAAAGCTTGGAGGATTCAGAGGGTAACTTCCATAACTGCCATGGGAGTCACCTCATCGGGACCTGTGTTGAGATCCAAACAGTATGAATCTTCAACGTGATTCTTGGTTGGAAGTGTTGAACCTTGCTCGTCCCTCTTCAATGACGGACGAGGTTCATTGCTTGCTCGTCCTCCCATGGACGAGCGAATGGAGGATGAAGGTAGACGGTTAAGGACGAGTGTACCAACCACTCGTTCTCCGTTTTGTACATGCTATGGACGGCACTATGGACGAGTAATTGACTTGGTTTTTTTCTTGCACCATCAGTTAACACAATTTTGAGTGTGAAATTTCACCATACAACTTTCATATGTGAATATAATCTAGAAGTAAAAGGCAAGGCTCATTAAAGTAGCAGGAGTGCTAAATTTTGCGTACCACTCTAAAGGATACAAAAATCTCAATTGACACAACCAATAAACCAAATGGTGCTAACTATTCTAAAAGGAGTCCTCAGGTCTACCCACATAGTTGCATACCTTTGATAAATATAGCAACCGTTTATGTTACACCAAGCTCTAGGAGATGTTCAAGCAATAACAATTTCTTCCATCGTCAAAACCCAAAACTTTGCTAGAAGATTTAAGTGGGTTTCCAATTATCTTTCCTTCAACAATTCCAACAAATCTGGCAGAGTAATGAAAGTTATATGAAAAATAGTCAAAGATTAGAACTAGGACACTAATCCATACAACTAATTCAAGTTTTAGAAACATTATTCTCCATCGATAGCAAAAGGAAAGTGATGAACAAGAAAAAGGATTCAATTTATTTTGAAAACAAGCAGATGGTCCTCTTTACTCATCAAATTAATTTGGGTTACAAGGAAGTATTACAATTGGTGACAAAAGGAATGATGGAAAATCATATCTGCGTTGATTAATTTGTGCTACCCACATGGTTCGCCTTACTATTTTCCCTCCTACCAAATGGACCCTACAATTATGTGTTACATAAAAGATTTGAAAAAATGAAAAAGGGGGGAGGAGTTTGTGGGGTGGGTTCTTAAAAGGCTTTCTAAAATTGATTGTCTGAACTCACAATAAAACATCCAGACCATGGTACAAAGGTGAACAAAGCCTTTACCTACCACCCAACACAAGTAGGTACAAAAAATCTCATTTCTACGCTTCATCCTATGCCTCATTTCTATATGTTCTTAAAATGTATGCCAATTTTCATACCAATCGGATGTTATTTACTATTTGATCTATAAACTCATCTTTTATATATTATTTTAAACTACAAAAACTTGTATTTTAACAATTGATTGATGACATGACTATTAATCTTTGATCACCTTAAAATTTTACAAGCATGAAGAATATACAAAGATAATGTAATCTAATGGTGGATTAGTCAATATTTGTATCTAATTAAAAAATATTGAATGGTGTAACATTGCTTAAAGTTACACTAGGTGTAACTTAAATCTAACCGTGTATATATATGTGTGTGTGTGTGTGTGTGTGTGTGTGTAGTTAAAGCCAAAGTCAAAATTAATTCTAAATTGAAGTCTAATTTTGCATTATATGTCCCATCTATTTTTTAAATTTTTGTGTTAAGTAAATTATTAGGTGCAAAAATTGAATAATCTAAATCTAATTGGATTCTAAATTGGATTTTAATTTGAGTTCAATTTTGTGTCATGTGTCCTATTTAATTTTTAAATTTTTGTGGCAAGTAAATTATTGAGTACAAAAGCTGAAGAATCCAAATCCAATTAGATTCTAAATTTAATAGTATTTATATACACACACTAATCCAAAAAAAAAATAAATAAAAAAGAACATTATTGCATCCACAAAGTGGGTGTAATGAGTCTAGTATATATATAAATGAAAAACTGTTACATATTTTAGAAATCCATGACTTAAAAAATGTGTAAATTATAACTCTAACACCATATATAATTTGAACTCAAATACATATATAGTTATGATTGTTTTTAAATGTACCCCTGCATTATACACTAGGTTAACATAATATCAATATTTCTATGGTAAAACCCCAATTAGAGAAAATTGGCATGCTAAATTTGTCACTTTTAGGGAGTGTTTGGTATTGTTATTTAAACAACAATTTTTACTTTACAGTGTTTAAACAACATTACATGTATTTTCACATACTTTTTCACTCACATGTATTTCTATAAAACAACGTTACTAAAAATTTCTTACCAAATAGACCCTTAGTATTCATAGAAGTGGGGTGGCCTTAGGCATAGGCCGCATAGCCTCGACTCTTAATCCAGGTACATAACCTACTGTCAAAACAATGCCATCATTTGTATCTTCTATGTACTCACCAACGTCATCATCTGAATCGTTGGTAATATCTCCCCACATGACCTACATTAACGTTTAAGTAATAAATTACTATAAAAAAAAAAAACATTTAAGTAATAAAAAAAATCAACAAAAGACTTATAACAAAAATCAATAAAAGTAAAACCATTACTTTTTGCTTTAAAAAAAAAACAATTTATGAATAAAAAAGTAGCAAATAAAAAGAGATGTAAACCTCTTTAAATTCATTGGTAAGAGCATCCAACAGAAATAATAAACAGGGTATTTGATCCCAATCTTTTTGGTATCTGCATTATAATAAGCATTAGCAAACAATTAAGTCACAATTAAAATAAAAAAATTAAAAAAAAAAGACTAAAACACAATTTCCATCCCCAAAAATTGTTTTAAGTTAAATTTTTGTCCCTCAATAAAATAAAATAAATAAATAAATCATATGCGGCAAACAAAGAGTTGATCTGGCAAGTTAAAAAGTTGATGTGACCTAATATAAATTCAACAAAAATTAGATGGATTTGAGGGATAAAATTGTAATTTTCTTTTTTTTGGGTGAAAGACGATAACATTAAAGAAACTAAACAACAAAAGAAGGTTTAGGACATATCCAAAAAAATACATCCCATTGAGGTCTCCCTCAAAAACATCTAAAATGTCCACAGGTGGACTATCATAAATAAGGAAATCAGCAGTCATCCTTAAGCTCTTCTTAGCTAAACCATCAGCATACTGATTTGCTTGCCGGAAGCAGTGCTTGATACGGACTTGGTGGAACCTGGTTATCAACTGTCTGCAGTCATACAAGGTAGGGGAGATAATGTTATTAACATAATCTAGATTCCCTACAACATCAACAATGGACTTGGCATCCATCTCAACTTCAAGACAACTAATATTTAAGTTGCAACAAAGCTAAAGGCCTTCACGCAGCCCCCACAACCCAGAGGCAAAAACTGGAAGCGACCCCAATTCGCTTGTTGAACCTAACAACCCATTGCCTATTTGCACTCCTTACCAAACCCCCACAACCAGCCAGCCCGTGAAGCCCCATACGTGCCCCATCTATGTTCAACTTCTTCCACCCTTGCTCAGGTCTCTCCCACCGAATACATCTAGTAATTCTACGATTTCCCAACCTTGGAGTTGCCACACAGTGAAGAAACTCCTTAGCTTGGTACACAATATCCACAACCAGATTTGGACTCCTAGCTTTCCCATTAAAAATAAAAACATTCCTGCTCTTCCAAATGTTCCAAATAGCAAAAGGAAAAACCACTTTCCAAGGAAGACCCGTATCATGTAGCTTATCATTAGATCTTGTAATAAGTGACAACCAATCTATCAAGTTATAGTGCCAAAAGTCAAAGTTAGAAGCATTTATCCCTAGCTGATTCCACACTTGCTTCAAGTGAATGCAATCTCTCAAGGCATGTAAAATGGTTTCAACACCATTGCAGCAAAAAGGACAAACCTCATCTTGGACCACTCCTCTTTTCCCTAAACAATATTTGACACCAATACTATTATGGGCACACAACCAAAGAAACATTTTAATTTTTGGAAGAAAATCTGCCTTCCAAATCCAACTAGCCAAAAAGGTACTAGCATTTGTAGACTCCATAACAATCCCATAAGCACTTTTGACATCAAAAACCTCCTTAGGAGATCCGGCCCAAGTTAATTTGTCTAAGCCACCACCTAAGGTCAAAATAGCATTTGCACTAATCATCCCCTTGATTTCATCAGTTAATTCAAAAGTAAGTTTCTCCAATCCCAGCTCACATCAAGCATAATATCTTTAACTTCCAAACCATTGGCTTCTTGGGAAATAGGACCTTGAATCAGCTTCCTAAGAGGGCCCCCATTCGTCCAGTTGTTGTGCCAAATATTTAGGTTACTATTTTTTGTCACCAACCATCTACTTCCCTTATTAAAGGTGCTCATCCTTTTCTTCATAGTTGCCCAAATTGAAGAGCAAGGGAGTGTATCCGCATTTGTAGCTTCTCTTTTTCTTTGGTTGCAATATTTCATCTTCAAAACTCTCACCCACGGTGCCTACCCTTCTGTATGAAACCTTCAATTAAGTTTGGAAAGAAGAGCCACGTTCCTCCCTTTGGTTGTTTGCAACCCCAAACCCCCTTCCTCCTTAGGCTTTGTCACCTTCTCCCAACCAACTCAATAGATCTTCTTGGCTGATTCTGTAGACCCCCAAAGGAAATTCCTATTTACTCTATCTAGCCCATCCAATACCCTTCCCGGAAGGTAAGAGCACTACATGATGTACGAAGGGATAGCAGCCAATGATTATTGAATGAGCACCATACGTCCAGCCAAGGATAAAATGTTTGCCTTCCACCCGGATAATTTCTGCTTCACTCGATCCAAAATAAAGTCATAATCATGCAAGGAAGAACCCGGCTGTTTTAGCAAAAAACCAAGGTACTTCCCAAGAAACGGCGTTGAAGCAAAACCCAATATATCACAAAGTGACTCTCTAGTATCTCTATACACATTTGGAGAAAAATACACCCTTGACTTAGCTTCACTCACTGTTTGCCCAGAAATGCTACAGAAAGTATCAAAAACATCTCTAATGGCTACACTATTTACCCCATCTGCTTTGGCAAAGAGAATCAAATCATCTGCAAAGAACAGATGCAGAAAGCAGGGCCACTCTGAGATGCCTTCACTGGCTGCCAAAGTTTCCCACTACACTTCTCTTCAATAAGCTGCCCAAGATAGTCCATACAAAGGATGAACAAGTACGGAGAGATCGAGTCTCCCTGCCTTATACCTCTAGAGGGGAATATCGGATTAAGAGCTTTTCCATTGAATAAAATAGATGTAGACACCGTTGACATGCAACTCATTATGAGGTCAATAATATCCATCGGAAGATTAACCCGAATAAGCATATCTCTAATGAAACTCCATTCTAGTTTATCATAAACTTTTTCCAAATCTATCTTAAGAGCCATATATCCAGTCCTTCCCTTCTTCTTCCCAAGACCATGAATGATCTCCTGAGCAATAATAATATTATCAATCCCTTTCCTTCCCGGAACAAAAGCCGTTTGCATTGGAGAAATGAGTTTATCCAAGTAAGGCCGCAACCTTGCCACAATAATTTTAGTAACCACCTTATACACCATGTTATACAAACTACTAGGTCTATAATTACCCAAAGTTTCAGGACCCTGAATTTTTGGAATCAAAGCAACGTGTGTACAATTCAAAACCTCTGGCACTCTTCTATCTACAAAAATCTATTGAATCTCTTCAATCACGAAATTCCCTACAGTGTGCCAAAACTTTTGGAAGAAACCCGCATGAAGCCCATCCGGCCCCGGGGCTTTAAAAAGTTTCAAAGACCTAAGGGCTACCTTAATCTCTACTTCAGAAGCCCCCCCATTAATACTCTCCTTCTCTGAATCTGAGAGCCTAGATTGCCACTAAGAAATAGTGGGATCCACTCTAGGCACACAAGAAAGAGATGACAAGAAGACCCATTCAAAACCACACCTAATAAAGTCCTTTATCTCCTCCTTCTCATGAATCTAATCCCCCACTTCATTTTTGATAGCCATGATTTGGTTCCTCTTCCTTCTAATCAAAGTCGAAACATGGTAAAAGTTTGTATTACGATCACCCTGAATCATCCAATTCACCCTTGACTTCAAAGCCCATAACTCCTCCTCCTGATTTAGCACAAGGTCCAGCTCCCTTAGAAGCTCATTTTCGAACTTCACAAGAAAATCTGATGGCCTAAGAGCAAGAGCTCTTTGAATACCATTCAGGCTCGACATCAAATTCTTTTTTCTAGTGAAAATATTCCCAAACTAATTTTTATTCCACTCCTTAGCTTTCTAAGTAAAAACATTAATAGCATTAACCAGCCTATTATTCCTTTCCCACGCTTGATGCACAATAGGAAAAAAAAAAGGATCCAACAATCAACCAGTCTGAAACCGAAAAGGTCTAATCCTCCCATTTTGGGTTCTCGCTGCCTCTCCAAAAGCACTGGACAATGGTCCGAGTGACATCGAGTCAAATGAGTTACTTTAGCATCAGGGTATACCACACACCAACTCGGGTTCACAAAATATCTATCAATTCTCTCCTAAATCAATGCTTGAATCTCCCTTCTATTAGTCCAAGTGAAACGAGGTCCCGCAAACCCAATATCCACCATATTACACCTATCCAAACACTCCTTAAAAAGTAAAGACCTATTGACACTCACTGACCTGCCCCCAAATTTATTCTCACTAAGGAAGGGTTCATTAAATCTCTTGATATCACCCAGGGCAGATTATGCAATTCAACAACTCTCACCAGATTTTTCCACAAAATTTGCCTTTTGGCACATCTAGGACTAGCATACATAGTAGATAATAACCAGCTATCGTTTGTAAAACGTACATTTACCTTCGCATGAATTTCATGTTCAGTACTTGAGAGCAAAGCCATTTCAACCTTGGTAGCATTCCACAAAACCCACAAACTCCCTGCATAACCAATGGTTTTGATATGGAAAGCTCTATTAAAAGGCAACGAATCTGTGATCTCCCTAGCTCTATCGCCCCTAATTATGACCCTGCACTAGCTCACCTACACGTCTCTTAAAGGAGGGCTTCAAAACACCTCTGCAATTCCAAATAATAACATTCATCAGAGACTATTGAGTAAGAGAGGGACAATTAACACTAAGGATCCTCAAGGGCGCCTCTTGCTTTAAGCTCCATCCCCTCTGTCTCACAACTTTCCATAGCACAGAGGTTTGAGATATCTGAGGCAGAAGCTCCCTCAACCGCTTGTATGCCTCCATTGATGACGGTATCTCTGCCAAGAAGCACCCCCCTGTGGTCAGCGCCTTTTCGCACACCAGCCTGCTCACCCTCCATGCTTTCATGAGTAGAGAGCTAAAAAACCCTAAGATTCGGTTCAGCTTTACTCGCACCTTAGCTAGGACAAAAACCCAGCTCTCCTGATTCACCCCTCGATAACCCCGTGCTGGCAGTGAACTGAACACCATCAGCACCACCGAATCGGTATTGCCCATTACAGCTGTTGCGTTGGCCATCACTCCCCACCAGATCGACACTCACTTGAGGTTGATTGAGGCTGGTGCGTTTTGAGCTCAGCACCCCAACGACGCTACCTTGGTCTCCATTGATAATTCTATTATGAGCTGCCCCTTTCTTCCCTTTAACCGATGAAAGCCTCAGAGAATTTGGAGCTGATATGGGCCGATATAAAGTGTGGCTTGTATCACCACTTATCAACATCAGAGTTGGGCTTGGTTGGGCCTGGTACTTAACCTCTTGCCTAATGCTTTGGACCATAGAGGCAATCTAGGCCTTATCTAAAAAATTTTGTGGAGACAACTTTCTCTTAATCTCTCTAGTTAACCCATCCAACACAGCAGCCCGATCCGAGCTCCCCTTTTCCACATATTCAGAGTTTCTAATGCTAATCCCACTGCTTAGTCGAGGCGAGGTCCCACCACTCCTCAACGGTTTTGTCCCATTCTTCCTACGCGCTACCACAATCTAAGGCCCGTACACACCCTCACGCACATCCACATGCTCTGTACTTTGCTCAAAATCATGTAGTACACCACTAGTCCCCTCCCCGCTCCTTGATTCGTCAAGGACATGAGCAAAGCGTGAACTAGAGCACGTCTCACCAGCCTCTTTCGATCCGCCTCCGAGGTCGGCAATCCTTGCTAGACAACATGAGGGCAATGCTCCTTTCTATGTCCTAAACGACCACACTCGAAGCACATTTTTTGAATTCCTTTATAGCAAATCTACTGTTCAAGCCTCCCTATCATAATCGCAGTAGCTAGAGGCTTCTCCATATCCACTTGCACACATAGCCTTGCAAACCTCCCTCTATTTTCCGACGCCGTAAAAATGTCTACTTGAAGGACATTCCCAATGGCTTTCCCAATGAGTTGCAGTGCCTCTGCATTATAGTACTTGATAAGGAGCTCATTTAGTCTAATCCAAACAGCAATGAGGATACACTTGCTAGAGCAGGCTTAAAGTCCTGTTCCCATGGTCTAATAGAAAGAAAATGGTCTCCGATAAACCACAGGCCTTTCCTTAAAACATTTTCATAGTCTTCGCCTAAAGACAACCTTGTGAGGAAGAAACCGTGACCCAAATCCACACAATCTAACCTCCCTGCCGGTTTCCATAGAGCTAGGAGCCTAGCTTGAATGAAGTTAAGCCCCACACTCCAATCGTAAACTTTCACGATAAAAGCGCTTGTCCAAGGCTTACGAATTCTCTGTTTGAGTTCCCTGGGAATTTTTACAGCTAACAGCCTTTGTCGGAGCATTTCCACCTCCCAATCCGATTCAGTATCATCATTCATTCCATCCTCAAAGCTAAAAGCTTGTGAGAACGCCCCTGGAATCTCTCCTAACAGTTTATCTCTAAACGACGTATTTGGGCTCCACGGTTCTCCATCACGATTTGGTGACGCAGGGCCAAAGCTATGGCTTTCACCGAAGCCAGCATGGCTCAAATTCTTGACCTTTTTTGTGCTACGTACAAGTTCCTCCTTTTCATCGTGAGAGAGAGAACGTTCCATGTAGGGGTGTGCATGGGTCGGGTTGAAGGGATTTTTTGACCCAACCCACATAAATCCAACCCAACCCAACCTACATGAGTTGTGATGGGTCGGGTTGAACCCATGGGTTGGACAATTTTTTTTATTACTATTATTATTAAATTGAGCAAAAAAAATATATCACACTTGCCACCTGAGTTGATAAACAAAATATACATTAATATATAAACTAATATTCCAACTTAGTTGTAAACAAAATCTGTTTTAGTATCCAACTGAGTTGATAAACAAAATATAAATGAACTAGTATCCTAATTCACTTATAAACAAAATATACATGAGTTCCTAACTCAGTTAAAAGCAAAATATATCTAATTTTTTTTTTATAAATTTATTAATTATATAATATATTTAAATATATATATAATATATATATATATATATATTAAAAGAACTAATAGGATTTTATATTATATATGATAGTAGGAACCGAGGAAGTGCTTTACAACTAGTTTTTTTTTTTTAAATTATTAAATATATAATATATTTTAACATATATTAAAATATGGGTAAGTCGAGTCGGGTTTGGCAGATTTATAATTTTATGACCTAAACCCAACCCGACCCGCTATAAAAAAAAAATTTTGTAACCCAACCCAACCCAACCCACCAAGTCCTAAAAACCGACCCAATCCAGCGGGTTGGGATGGGTCAAGTCGGGTTTGGCGAGTTGGCGAATTTTTTGCACACTCCTAGTTCCATGACAGAACTCTTTGGCTGTTAGGTATTGCAATTGTAAAATTTTTATTTATGCTTCGTCCTTGAAATATAGAAACAAAAATAAAGATGGAAGGTAAAACTGTAAAAGTAACAAACATAACAATAACATACAAGCCAAAAGTTGAAGGCCTCAGAGAATCTGAATCTGCTGCCAATATTTACGATAGCGAAATGCGGTCGACAGATCCGGATTCTCTCCATTTCTATTTGAAATCGAGAGTGTCTAGTTAAGGGTTAGGATCTGCCTAAAAACAATCAAAGGCCTAGAACATTCCACCTCATTTAAAAGCTTTAACCTAACCAAATAGCTAATTCAAATTTTTTAACAAGAGTTAACTCTTGTCCAAAACCCAAAAAAGCCACCCCAGGTTCCAGCAAGGCAGCAACCATATCCTCAGGTTCAGATCCTTTCAATCTCAACAAGTGCCTTCCCTGTTCTCCAATGTCATAAGTGTGTTGGGTTTACCTGTTATTCCAGTTCTAGCCGTAATCTTCTTCCATGAAAAAATGAATGGAGTAAAGGCGATTTCCATTTTGTTGGCTATTTGGGGCTTTATTTCATATTTCTATCAGCACTGTTGAATATTAGCTCTGATACCATGTTGAATGACATATTATATTAGCAACGTGATGTGTTATATCATGTTGTGTATGCCAGAGTGGATGCGGAAGGAGAAGCATATAATAGGAACATCATGAACACAAGGGTTACGTGGTTCAGCCTTAACGGCCTACATCCACGGAGGAATCCCTTAAGGGCTACATCTTTATTATGTATGAGTGTAGTACAATAACCTGTGTTACAATGAACCCTAACATGAGTATATATAGGCGACTAAACCCTAGACTACTAGTACAAGCAGGAATGGGCTTGGGCCTATTACATTGGGCTAATATATGTCTAATATATATCTCTAACAAGCACTACCTTGATGATTCTGAGTCCAAGGCTGAAAAGAGAGATGTCAAGGATGAAATTTCAATGCTCTCCCAGTTGAAAGAGGTTACTGACAAACAAGATGAGCTAAAGATATCTATCAAAAAGTTCCACTTTCCACATAAACAAATTTCCAAAATTATGAGCACTGAAGCTATTCCTCTGTCTTGATTCCTAGAATGGTTTACAAACTCATATTTCCAAACCCCATGCCATTGTTTCCCCACATGAAGTGTAAATCATGGTCTTGTTCATTCCATTTCCAACAATATTTTTAGATTCCAGTAACTATAATTGGGCCCTTTTTTTTGTCAAATTTTGTCAAAAGATGGAATTAAAAGTAGTGATTATTCTATCAATGAAAAAGAATAATCAAATTGAAAATTTAGAGCAAGCCAAATCAGTGTTTGATACAATACTGAAAGAAACTAGACAAATCAGTGTTTGATCACTTCGGTTGCTCGTGGCTGATGGGCACTCGGGGTTGAGATTGAAAGGATCTGAACTTGAGGATATGGTTGCTGCCTTGCTGGAACCTGGGGTGGCTTTTTTGGGTTTTGGAAAAGAGTTAACTCTGGTTACAAAATTTGAGTTTGCTATTTGGTTAGGTTAAAGCTTTTAAATGAGGTGGAATGTTCTAGGCCTTTTACTGTTTTTAGGCAGCTCTTAACCCTCAACTGGACACCTCCATTTCAAATAGAAATAGAGGGAATCTGGATTCGCGGTGGACCAAAACTAATATAAAAAAAAGGATATATATGCATATATATAATTTCAATTTGTGTGAGAGGGGTAGAATGGTAAAATTACATGAGGGGGAGGGCTTGAGAGAGAGAGCAGAAGAGATCCTAGGGCGAGAGAG
Source organism: Quercus suber (assembly GCF_002906115.3). Classification (NCBI taxonomy): domain Eukaryota; kingdom Viridiplantae; phylum Streptophyta; class Magnoliopsida; order Fagales; family Fagaceae; genus Quercus; species Quercus suber. The sequence goes on from NW_027069746.1 coordinate 667,616, forward strand.
GATGTGATTGCAGAGTTGGTTCCAGGTTTTGCTTACGCACGCCGCCGATGCTAACAATAACGCCGGTAGCTTCTCTATAGATTTTTATTTATTTATTTTGAATTTGTAGATATTCGATGGAATATTTCGGTGTTACGCGGTTCTCATTACTTGCTTTGTGGTTCTTGCTGAGACCGAGTGGAATTTCGTTATGAAGTTCTGGAAGGTCATTCTTTCTTCACTTTTGATTTTCAATTTTCAATTTCCATTTTATATGTTTAAGAATGATTGATAGAGGTAATGAAGACAACACTTATTTATTTTTTTGTTTATATTCTCTACAAGTAGATTATTTGAAAGGAATGTTAAGATTTAGATTTTTTTTAAAGGTCTGTCATGACTCATGAGTAGCATGATACATGACCTTAACAAAGTAAGAGACCATGTGGGTTTTATTCATCATCATCAGTACATTTTCTTCATGGCTCGGCTTTCGGGATATCTCATTTGAGACGGTATAGTTAGTTGTCTTGTCTGGTGTGGTGTGGTTACTCTTCGCAAATGTCATAGGAATTGAATACTTGGTCATGGAAGGAACCATTTGAATTTTGATGTAGCTTGACCAAGCTTTGGCCAACTAGAAAAAGGCAAACCGATGCCATTATATTTGGTAGAACATTATTTTGACACAGAAGAAGATGTATTATCTTATTATTGGGAAATTTGAGAATATTTTTCTAGTGCAAATCTTTTGTTGAAATAGGAAAAAGCGTTGTCCTTTGGAACTAGAAGGGGCCACATGGTTCTTTTTTGAAGGAGAAGAAGAAAAAGACCCCCAGAGGTGGAGTCAGCTAGATTGTGACGGTTTCTTGGTTGAGTGGATTTTGTACAGAAGTGGTTCACTAGAATTGGTGATGGCCTTTGGCAAAGAAACATGAGGAAAACAAAGGGAAAAGTACTTCTCTTTAATCAAAAAAGAAGTACAAGAGAGGAGACTTCTAATTCCTTTGCATTACCAAGATATGGGACTAGTGGTGAAACTGAAAAGGTTTAGCATGTAGCACCAAAAAGCTCAGAAGGGACAGCTATGATAAGAACATAAACATATGAAAACTAGAGCTTCTAGATTATAGGCATTAACTGTACTGTTGTACTATCATGGAGAAGGGACAATACGGTTTAAGGAACTCTATGTCAAAACTTAAAAGTGCCATAGATATTACTCTTTGAACCATTTTTTAAGTTAGTTTTGTTCCTTCTGCTTATTTAATTTGTTGTATTTTCTTTTTCTTTTCTTTTTTGGGCTATGATCATTCCACCACTAATGCATTGGATCCCATCAGAACTTTGCAATTAGGCATGCTTGGATAGGAGTAGTATTAGTACAGGTGACCTTTGGGAAGTCCTTGTGTTGCAACCCCTTTTATTTTGGCTCTTCCTTTGTATACTTCCCATGTACTAGGGTTGCCCTCCCTTTTGTGTTTTTAATAAAAATAGTTTACTTAAAAAGAAAACTGAATTGTGACTTGGAATGGAACAACTTTATGTGGTAAAGTTTCAACTGTTCTCTACATTGAGGATGTTTAGATTGATCGGTAAGAGGAGGATAATTCTTCTGTTTAAAAGAAATTTAATTTTGAGGGAAGCCCATGGAGTGATTAATTTTATGTTCAAGAGGACTCCAATACTTCCCCCATAAATCGCTGTTGGAATTAATAAGTCAAAGTGCACTTGGGCTTGTGTACTTCATATCATTTTGATCACAAAGAATGAATTCTTCTAGTTGAATTCAGTCATTGTCAAGGAGAATACAAATTGCAAATTTTCTTTAGAGACCATAAATTGTTGATTGAAATAACAATACAAGTCATAGGACTCCTACATGTTTATATGATTCCTCAATTGGGTGCTGTCCCTTATAATCATAATTCTTTGGGGCATCTCCCTCAAAGATGGAGGAGGGTGCTTTGTTCAAATGCTAATTTAATTCTTGCAGTGATAAATTGAAAAAGAAAAGTATAAAAAAAGTGTAACTCAGAAACTAGCCTTTAACTTCTATTTTAGTTGCATGTGTCAATGTAAGCCTTGTAACAATCCAAGGTAAAACGCTAGCCACATTTGTGTTATACCCCAAAATGACTAGTCTAGTCACAACTATAACTCCTTTTAGTTGTTAATAAAGCCTAAATCAACCCAGTATATGTCTAATGTGGAACTCATCAATCATCACGCACCCACACAACACACACTCAATCAATATCCAATCAATTTGGGTCATCACACACCTACCAATAGATTTAGTGATAGTAAATTCTCACCCACTCTCTCTCTCTCTCTCTCTCTCTCTCTCTCTTTCTCTCTCTCTCTCCTGTGTGTGTTGATACTAGCATTCTTTTGTTGTTTACTCAACATGCTAAAGTAAGTATTAATTATTATCTATGGACTCCTGTTAAATCCAAATGTCCCACCATATGCTTGATATCATTTAGATCATCGATCCCATTATCTCATTCAATATTTCTGTTTTGCAGGTGTTAGAGTATTGGGCTGCTAGGGGTATGCTGCAGATCTTGTATGTGTACAATTTAGTAATAAATTTCTTGTTTTCTGTGCATCTCCTTTCCCTGACAATGTCTTGATTTGGAATTAAACTCCCAAACCTTAAGCAAACAACAACAACAACAACAAAGCCTTGGTCATAAACTTTGGGATCGGGTATGGATCCGTAACAAATTAACCAGGGTTGGCCACATGTATTCATTTCCACCATTCTATCCTATTTAAAATCACACTCTTTGTCACCTTTTTAATCTATACAACCTTTTTTAAAACTATGTCTACCAATATTAATTTAGGCCTTCCTCTACCTCAACTTGAATCATAGCACCCTTTTTCATTGGTCATTAGTCACTCTGCTTTGCAGATGACCAAATCATCTGAACTGACTCTTCCTCATTTTTTCATCTATAGGAGCTACCCTATCTTCAAATGCTAAAACTTTATCTTTGATAGTTTGGTTTGATTGAGCCAATGACAAACAGATCAGGCTTAGGTTGGTTGGTTAGTTTGGAATGCAACCAAACTCATTCATCATAACCGGCACATTACAATAGAACATAAACGGGATATGTAATTAGAACAGAGGATAGTCCATTAACTATATGTTATTATTGGGTTCTCTATAAGGTACTTTTAGATTCATTTTATACACAATCTGACAAACAAATCCTATGCATTATTTTTAATGCATGAAACATTATCTTCAGTGTTGCAGTGATGACAAGAGCTTTCCCTGATTATTATGGGGTGCAGAAGGAGCTTGTTCTTATTGAAAACATATCAAGTTATATGCTTATGGCTTGTGGTGTAGTTTATATAGTTTCGGTAAGACAATGGAAAGCACAGATTTTTAATTCAGGAGATTTGTGCGTGTATTTTTTTTCCTACTTCTGCTAGCTGGCCTATATATTATAGTACAGAAATGTGACCTGTTCAAATTTGTAAAACAGATTGTTTGCATGTCTTGATGAAACCCATTTTCGTAGTCAAGTGAAATAGGATTCTTAATTGAACCTTGTGGCTCCAATTATTCAAGCCTTTCTCGGTTGAGGATAAAGAAGTAGTAAACTAATGAATATGTGATCCTTTTATTTCTCATGCCTTCTGAGTTTGTTGAGCAATGAGGTCATGACAATTTATATGCCCTATCCTGTTGTATTTTATGATCTAGGATTTTGGTTGAGTTTTGATATTTAAGACATCTTTGGGCTGAATGAACTGAAAAAACCTAATAGTTTAGCTTCTTCTTCTTCTTCTTCTTCTTCTTCTTCTCTCTCTTATATTGTAATTTTTAAGGTAATGATTTTCACTGATTGATTCCTGGACTCCTGTGCATTGGCCATCTCAAACGTGTTCGACAACGGGAAGAAATTTCGAGGGATCAAGCAGTCAAGGATCTGGAGGTAACTGTATTAATGCAGTTCCTTAAGTGGCAGATATCAAACAGAATTGGCCTTTCATGCTGAGGATTGTTTTGTTTATGATTCCTACTATGTTGTGCATGAATCTTTTATTGTGACATCAATTTATTGAAGTTTACTCATCACAGATTTATATTTGAAAAAAAAAAAGGGAATAAGCATCATATCTTTCTAATTCAGGCTTGCAAGTTGAAATTTTTGAACCAGATATTGATGACCCTACCTTATGTCTTGGATTTCAAATGGAAGGAAGAGCTAACAACAATGAACTGGGTGATTTAATTTGGTTTTCCAAAACTCATTTCCTACCGTAAAGAGTTGCATGAAGTCTTGAACTCATATACGGTTTTACCTCATCTCATCAAGATGATTTTTGGTGCTTACAAAGGTCGTTGCCTAGCATTGGTCCTAACTGAGGGCTATGTCTTAGGTAATCCTAGTACACTGCTTTAAGGTGATAATATTTAGAAGGTTAGGATTTCACACCTTCGGTGGTCATAGCAGGATTCATTTTATGGCCATATTTCCTAATAAAACACACATAAAGTTGCATAAGTTTGATTTAAACCACTCAGCAGAATGAGTAAACGACTGTTGATTGTCTCATTAAATTCATGTAGTTTTGGAATGATGTTAATTCCTTTCCTTCAATTGTGTGTGTGTTGATTTCTTGCAGAAATTTCCTGTGATAATTTGCTTTTGCTGGCAATGACAGGATTTAAAGCGGCGTAGAGAGGAACTTGAACAATTACTTCTTGTAGAAAGGGTGGAAAGGGTCTGAGACATTTTTTGCACGAGTAGACCAAGAATCACCCTGTTTTTCCAGTTACCAGAGGCACGAATAGCAAGTCTGGCAATCTCTCCTATAAGTTTGTATTGTTGTACACTCTCGTTGTTTCATTATTTTCATGTGATATCAGTTGCCTTCTTGGAATCAAATACTTGACAGGAGTCTAATTTTTTCTGTATAATTGTATGGTTAATGAGGCATGTTTTGCTCTTTCTTGACTGTTTGGATAAAGTAATGGCTACTGTCTTAGACAAGAGTAGCCCCAACTCTAACCTCGATATCCTTGGAATTCATTGTTCAAGAGCATTGCATATTTATGGAAGTCAGTGCCTGATGCTCCCTTTTCATATGTAATTGATGCATTGGCTTCGGCTGTATCATGTATGTGGTATTGTTGAATATTACAAATTCTGATGTGACATGATTGAGAAGTTAAACTAGAAGAACAACACAATTGCAACCTGTCAAATTCAACAATTCATAGATTGTCATTATATGTTGGTAGCATTGGCATCAAGCAGAACAGAAATTATGTTTGGGACTTCATTAAGGAATGTAATGAAATGAAAGGGATAAATTGAAAATGAATGAAGTTTTTTTTTTTTTAATAAGGTGTTTGGGAGTTTATAGGAGGAGGAAATGAAATGAAAATACTTTTGATATCGTGCCCATTATATTTTATTTGTATTGTAAAGAAATGAATATAAAATGTAATTCTTCTCAATTAATATGGGAAAAAGATGTTTCACAACGTTTGGGAGGAATGCATATTGAGGCATAAAATGAAATAGAATGGGCATTTCTTCTTAAATATTTCATTCATTGTTACAAAACTCTCAAATAGGATAATATATGAAATATTCCTTAAAAATCCAGCTCAATTCATTTCATTTCTTTTGCTCCCTTGCTACACAAGTTGTAATGCCTAATTTAAACATTATCTAATATGTTATACACGACAAAACGGATTTCCTTGATAAAATGATAAGGCAGGTTGAATATGCTAATAGAATAAGATAAAGGTCAATGAGCCTTAGCTAAATCAGGCACCTCCTCTCCTTTTAAGTTTTTGGAGAAGGGTGAGATTGAGTTCAAAACTCATCAAGTATGTGTAACTTGCTTGGCCAACGAGTCCTTTAGTTTTTGGTGAAGAGAGGCTGTGAGTACAAAACTCATCAAAGAAGCGTGAGTTGTGAGTTCAAAACTCATCAGTACATGTAACTTGCATGAATTGCCCATGAGTCCCCAAACCCAAAAAAAAAGAAAAAGAAAAAGAAAATACATGGAGTGGGCCTCTCACAGACTAACACTCTCCCCTAGTTTCAATCGTAATGGACTCAACTGGTCTTGCATTATTCCCCAAATTAAAGAACTTCTCCATTTTTTTTTTTTTTGTTTCTATTTTCCAAAATTATGTATATTTGTCAAGTGTTTGTAAGCAGAACCTAACCTAAACGTTGTACAGTTTAACCAATCCTTCACTCCAAAATCTCAATTGGTGTTAACATTTTTCATAAGCGAAATCTTTGCTGCCTAATTCATAATAGATCAAAAAATCATTTGAAAATATACTTGTGTACTTTGCCATCCCTCCTTGCCAAAGTAAAGTAATCCTATCCATAGCTAAGAAAAGAATGCCAAATTCGTTTTCCTAAACAAGAACAAAGTGAATCATTTTCTGTTTATGAAAATAACCAAAAATGGTACTCCAACAAATCCTTCCAATCCAAGCATGAAAACGAATCCAAAAATTTACTCTCACATTTGATTTCAATCCCACAATCAGAAACTTATTTAGCTTCCCGCCCACCAAACAGGCCTCTCTGTCTCTCTCTAAAAAGCTTTAACTTTCATTCTCACTGAAATTCAGAGTCTCTGACTTCTCTCTTCAACTGCTTGTCTTTCACTTGGCTTACTGACTTCCACTCACACTCACACTCACAGGTATCTCATATACGTCATATTCTATAAAATAATGTACATCATATGCTTCCTATTCTGCAAAATAAATGTTGAGTTGTAGAAGTGGTGGTTGCGCTAAATGGATATTCTACCTAATTGCCATGTGTATTTGCTCAAATGTTGAGTTTTTCTTTTTAAACATTTTTTTAATACACAACTTTTTTTTTCTTTTTCTTTTTCTCCTATAATTCTTAAGTTAATTAGAAATCCTAACTTGATTACACAAGTAGTTAATCTAATATAATTCTTTTTTACTTTTAACATTTTTATATATCCTCTATCTTCCAATTTTTCATTAATGTTTAGAAATTTAGATTCTTTTTAATTATTGATTGCAGCTTTCCCTCAACTCTACTTTCAAGTGTTATTTGAATTGCTTTTTAATATTGAATTCAAGGCTTTTTATATAACAAATATCATTATGAGATAGTCGATAAGTTAGATGGAAGTTTTGAAAATTTGAAATAATCATTCAATAAGTTATTATTTCTCAATAAAATTATATATTCTATAGGTTTATGACCAAAATGGTGCATCGTATGAGCCTCTAACTAGTTTAATAATTAACTTTGGAATTCCTAAAACCCAAATCCACATGCAATATTTCTTTTTCCCAATTTTATTAGTAAAAGGAGGAAGAAGTCTAAAGAAAAACAAATATTTTGTCTAAAATCTTTGAGTTTCAAATCAAATCCATTTTCTGCACCAAAAACAACCTTAATATGTGTGTGTTATATAGAATAATTGTTTTAGGAAATTAAAATAAAGACCTAATTTAAAGATTTTTTTAAATTTCAGTTATGTTCTTTTACTCAAATTTCTCACCAGATAAATGCAGATTTTGCAGGATTTCACTAAATGATTTGAATCCACAAGTTCTAGATTTTTGGTTCCTTTTGATTATCCTTGAATCCAATATAGACGCACTTGTATTTGATATAAATTTTGTATGAACATAATTAATTTGGAGGAAAGCCTTTTCAACCCATTATGTGGTGACTCAAATGAGTATCTACATGTCAATTTAGTCACATCCACATGTTGTTTTAGTCACATGACATGTTTAAAAGTCACGTGACTTGTTTCGAACACTCATTAGCAAAATATGATGGCCATTTGAACCATGATGTAATGGGTTGTAGGAGATTTCTTCAATTTGGTTGGGAGGAAAACTTAGTTTTTCTTTTAGCTTGATAAAAAATTCCTTGAGCAAAGTCTTCAAGTCTGCATGTGTCTCAAACTTTCAAATTAAGATGATTTTTTTTTATTTTTTGTTCGTTTTGTTTTTGTGTAGTAGGTTTGAGGCTATTATTGTTCTTGATCTGTGTTAGTTTCATTTTGAATACATGAATGTACTAATATTCCTTGCCTGAATTTCTTCCCATTGTTGTGGATGATTTCAGCGAGTCTGCTTAAGAGCTAATTTTAGAAGTATAAATATAACTGTGCAGCAATTCTTAAGACTTTACATGTGTGCATATAGCATAGATTTGCATGTGTGCATATTCAGAGGTTAGTAGGGAACTCCATTTTCCTTGCTTGAACTTCTTTCAAAAGTACTAACCATTTTTGGAAAATGGTGTTGAGTTTTAAGGTTTAAGAAATTTTGCCAGAAATTAGACTGTTTACTGTTTAGTTTCATTTCATGTTCATCCGTATTTGGTTTAGAAACTGTTGATTCTGGAGGAGATTACTCAAGTCACAAGATTTACATCAACCACAAATGAGTACCTGTATTAATGCAGGAAAATTTGGGGATTCATGCCAGGAAGGACAAACTTGGTGTGGTCAGTAGAGGAAGTGAGAGATCATAGAGAGAAGAATGGTGGTGGAGTCCAGCTAAGGAGCATATGTGAGAGTGCCATGTAAAAGATGCTAGAGAGGGATTGTGTCCAGGATCAACAGCCAAGAGAGAACCTTTGTGAAAGATGAAACATCAAAAGATCTCACCCTTTTGTCATTAAGGTATGGGTATTTATGAGCAAGTATACATGTGGAGGGATCAACCATTATCCCTAAATATAGTGAGGTGGAAAACTATTATTCATTAGAGCATCATAATATGGGGTTTATCCTTATAATTGAAGTCAGAGTGTGAGACAAACATTGCTGAAATGTCAACTGCAAATGAGGGATGAACCGGCCCCATTTCCCAGGGTTAAGAGTATTTCCTTTTGGCTTAGACACCTATGTTACACATGTAGGTGTCCAATGACAAATGAATGACATATCTTGTAGTTAGCTTTCTTTCCTTAGGGAAAAAGTATAGAGCATACCAAATTAGGAGTCTCTGTTGACATATATGGTCCCTTCCAGCATCTTAATGGCCTTCGATCACATTTACACTTAGGTCCTACAAATTACTCGTCTTGTGACCACCAAACCACAAGCCCCCTTGAGAACCTCAAGCATGGCATACTAATCTATCATGACATGACTCATTCCCATGTGTTGGCCTTCTGGTAAGGGCCAGGGACTAAATAGTTTCGCGTGTCAACAGAAACCATCAACAAGGGAGTGACTCCAACATGAAAAGCTAACTTTTAAAAGACATTTTTTTACTTTATAAATTTCTGTTAGATTTTTAATCTTTACCATTAGCTAAGACTTCGCTCCAATCCTGAACCCCATTTATTTTTGTGTGATTGGACAGCAGGGGTTGTTGACATTTTACATTCAGCTGTTTGCTTCAACTGGATGACTCAATTCCATCTTTAATTGTATAAGAAATTGTTTGAAATATGTATTTAAAAGAAAGGGAAATGGAGGACATCTATAAAGGGTTAGATGAAGTCAAAGCAGAGATGAAGAAACTAAAGGCAGATTACCGATTTAAAACAGAACTTTCTGAGAGCTTAAAAAGAGCACACAATGAGCTGTTACACAAATATCAAGAAGCTAAGAAGCAGATTGAGAAGCAAGCTCAAAAATTAAATGCCAAGTCTGAGGAGATATCTGAAGCAAGGAAAATTCATGAAGACTTCACATCTGTTTCGCATCAAAAAGATTTTTCTCATAGGCATTCAAGTTCTGTGAATGAAAAACTCCGAGCTGATTGTGGGCAGAAATGGCAACAGTTGGAAGGAGATATTAGAGAGTGGGTGTTGGCTTTAAATGAAGTGATGGCTAGAAACAAAGAATTGGAGCTCAATGTTTGTGAAAGGCATAAGGAGATTGAGGGCCTTAAAAGACTCTTGCTGGTTTCAGAGAGAAAGTGTTTTGAAGCAGAACAAAAGGCTCAAAAAGCCATTGAACTAAGGCAGAGAGATGATATGATACTAACATTGGACAAGACAAAAGGAGATGTTCAAAATCAGTTGAAATGGAAGAGTGAGAAGTTTAAACATCTTGAAGAAGCTTATAAAGGGTTCCAGGACCACTTCCTGTTGCGCAAGGAAGAGTGGGAGAAGGGGAAATCAGCATTGCTAGAAGATATCTCATCATTGCAGACAAGCTTAGATTCTCGAACTAGAATCTTGGAAGGTCTTCAAACTCGTTTAGAGATGTGCAACGAAGTATCTGAATTCAAGTCAAGTTTTGATGATGTCTTCACCCAGTGTGAAGAAGAGAAGTCAAAGATCCAGAGCCTGACTGTTCAGAGTGATGAAGAGATTGCATTGCTAATAAATTCATTTGAAAGAAAATAAATACTCGCAAAAGAAATTGAGTTTCTAATTGTTCACCTAGAGCAAGAGAATCAGGTCGTCGGAGAATCTCTCAAAGAACTTCAGGAAGCTCAAATGAAGAATGCTGGAGCCACATCTTCACTAACAAAGCTGCTCAACAAGCTCATAGGCTTTGAGCAAGTACATGGCAACTTTTCCAATAATTTGAAAGCAAAAGAATCAGAATGGAGTTTTCTGATGGAAAACGTGAGAACATAAATAGACAGTTGTAAATTTGAACTGAAAGATAATGAGAAAAAAATACAGGAGCTTCAGATGGAACTTAAAAATTGCGATCCTACAATTAAGGTTTTGAGCAAAGAGATTTCTATGCTATGCACAACCTTAAAATCAGAAATTTCAGAGGCTTACTCCAAAATGCTTTATGCAAAATCTGAAATGGAGCTGCGTGACAAAGAGAAGGAAGATAAATTTTCCTTTCTTATAGAGCAGTTAACTTTGAATAAATCTTATCTTGATCTTGGGCCGGCCAGAAAACAAGGAATTGGCATCCTTAAGGAAGAGGGTTGATTCCTTGGAATGTATGCAGGTTTCCAAGAAAGAGGTTCAAAGGTATAAGAAAATGCTTGAGGAATCATTTGAATGCCAACTTCAGTTGAAAGAGCAAGTTCTGCAAATGGAAAGTGCACTAGAAAATGAGAAAAGAGGTGCCTTTGAGGCTTTAGAGACGGCGAATCTTGAATTGGCTGAAAAAATTAATGAAGCCAATCTATTAGAAAATGAATTACAGAATTGGAAGTCTGATGCTGAAAGCCCGAAAGTCTGCCTTGATGAAAATCAGGAAACCTATAAACAACTGGAGACTTCCCTCATTGCACAGGCCAAGCCTGAGCAAATGCTTAAGAATGAGAAAGAAAGCCTACTCTGCATTGCCAAAGAGCAAGAGAAAAGAATTGAAGGTCTTCAACAACAGATTTTTTCACTAGAAGCTAAAATTGCAGCCAAAACTGAGGAAGTGGAAACCTCCATAAAGGACAAAGACAGCATTCTCGTAGTTGCTGAAGAGAAGGAAATTTGCATAGAAAATCTTCAGAAAGATATTACTTTCATGAAGCAAGAGTCCAAGAGAAGAGAAGCGGAAGCTGCAGTTCTTGGAAGGCAGGCTGCAGAGAAAGCCTTTGAGGAAGAGAAAGAGAGGCATTTGCAGATTATGAATGAGAAAGACCAGATCATAAATGATCTTTGAGTACTGGCTATTTCATTGGAACAAGATCTTGAAAGTGCAGTGATCTCCTGTTTTCCAGAGCTCATAGAAAAGCATGTCCAAATATTACTGTAGTAGTCAATACTCTTATATCAAGGAACATAATAAGAACAATGGAAACATAAAAACAAAACCGAGGGCAGATATTAATAGGAAAAGGGTGAGCTTCACAAAGCACAGCACCCGTCTGCCCTTTTTTTTTTTTTTTTTTTTTTGAGAGAGAGAGAGAATTTCAAATTATGGCGTTCGCTCTTGATAATAGCTTTTTATCATCAGATCAAGACCACAAATCTCTCATACAACCATCAGATTTCTATTTCCCAAGTTTACTCATAAATCTATTAATTCATAATAATATAAGAGGTATCCATGTTAACAAACGTTATACCAATTCACATTGGACACATAAGAAAACAAAGAGTACTGTACAAATTAATAAACACAAAAATAAATACCACTAGACTTGTCTCTGTCCCTTGCGAATATTCCAGCTCCATCATCTCATAAATATATAATTTGTAATCCCCCAGACATTGCTAGTTTCATTCCCACTTCTGTATAGAATTTAGAAACTCATCACCCACAATGACAGTTTTCCTTGGCATGGCATAATTTGCAATACATGAGTTGTAATCAACTAAAGCACAAACTTGCTACTTACCACGCTACCCCCCAACTCACTGGTAATAGTAATCTCTCATCAACCAAAGGAAGCCATCCATTACCTAACACCAAACAAAGATTAATTTCCCTCTCTGAAAAAGAAAGTCTAATACAAGGTAATTTATATGTACATAAGAAAATTGTATTGGCAGATCAATACTCACCCAACAAATCAATAACAGGTTTCAAGTCTACAAGTTCTTCCTATAACATCATTCACTTCACATGTTAGCAACGCAAGGACAAACTTTTCTAAAGAAATAAAATGATGATTTTTTTTTTTTTTTTTTATAAGTCAAAATGTAAGGATGAACTTACTCCGGTCATTATGATCCCACCCGGGGATATATAACACGAAACAGAAGCTTTGAAATCCTTAATATCCTTCACAAACTTGTCAAACATTGCCACTTGAGGTTCCTAATATACAAAGACTTCTTCTAAATGTCAAAGCCCTCAAACTGCTCTAGAGCTCATAAAAAAAATTAAACACTTTCCTTAAGCGTGACAAAAAGTTGTACAAGTCCACAAATCTTAATCTAATAATTTAAACTGACATAATTGTCCCCAATTTGCCAATTTTAAGACACAAAGTAGCCAAAAAATACAACGAAAGGAAGGAAAACTATGTACAAAAAAGAACATCAAATCCTGAAAGTATTTTATTGAAATTTATTAATTTATAACCATACAAGACAAAGTGTCAGGATTATATGGATATAGAACCATAGGACAGATTGAAACCACAACAGATAGTGCTTATTAGATAAGAACCTTTAAAATTGTGCCTTGTAAAACAACATAAACATATTAAAATGAAAACTCTACCAGTTCAAGAAAAACCCGAACAAAATTACCATTTAGAGATACTTACTTCTCATATAATTTGATAAGTGATCTTGGCCTCTCATAACCATCTTCTTTCCGTTGAGGCTTCGGTTTCCCAGCCTGCCTTGATTCTGGTTTCCAATTGGCTTTGGTTAGAGACTGACCTAACAAGTCAGCAATGTCCGTTGCCATTGCCTCAGCCTTCTTCACATATGGAAAAGTTTCCTCCTTGAAGTGGTTTGATAACCACATATACATAGACAACACTTGATGCTTAGTCTCAAGATCCAAGAGCTCTGAATCATTTCGAGCAGAACCCTTTGGCATGCCCATTGCAATATTGACAGGTACATTCTGACTATATGCTGAAGCAAACCTAAGGAGATGGTACATTGCTTTTGGGTCTCTTATATTAACTGGAGCAAAGCAGAAGTTAAAACGATCTTCAAGAGATAATCCTTGTACCTTCTCCAACATATTAGCAACCTTCTTTATGTGATCATGTTGACACAGAAAGTATGACCCATCTAGACGGCAATTTTCACCAAATTTTTCAAGTAGATGGCAGAATGTAACATTGGGCAGTTGCCCAGCAAATAGTTCAACCTGTTCAAAGAATGGAAAGAGACCGACTTTCCTTACTTCTACAAAAGGTTGCTTCAAACACTCAATCAAGTAGTCTAAATCTTCTAAATGCAAGGTTGTTGTGAGTCCGTCTGGATAGCGGCTTCCTCTTCGGCCAGCTCTTCCAGCAATTTGTTTCACTTGTGATGCTGGAACTGGAACAATCTTGTCTCCATTGTATTTCGAAAGGCTATAAAAAATAACCCTTCTAATATTAAGATTCAAACCCATTCCAACAGCATCACTAGCAACAAGCACATCAAATTCATTATCTTGATCATTGAATAAGGTAGCTTGCTGTCTACGAGTTTCTGGTGGCAAAGCACCATAAATTACACAACAACGGTGATTGGTGTGTTTCTCAATTGCCATTTTAACCTCAAATATCTCTCTCCTCGAAAAAGCAACCACACAGTCACCAGAACGAATTTTTTTAAGATCTCCCAACAGGGTCTTGGCTTCAACCACCAATGGCTTAAACCTGTCATAATGCTGTTCATGCAGCTGATCCCCAGTTTCTGCACAGATCTTTCGAACAATACTCAAAACACTCGGATCCCCACATAAATGTATCTCATCAGCCTTCAATCCAAGCAATGCCCGCGTCCAAGCATAACCCCTACATGGGTCTGCCATCACCTGAATTTCATCAATAACAGCCACATCATACAATTCATCCGTTGACACCATTTCCACAGTACAGGCAATATGGTTTGAAAAAGGGACATATTTCTTTTCTTGACCTGTAAGTAGAGAACAGTAAACCCCATGTGCATTCACCTTGTCAAAGACTTCCATAGCCAATAATCTGAGAGGACTACAATAGATACCCTTTTTGGCCTCCATAAACCGTTGCAGAGCATTATAAGTTTTACCACTATTGGTTGGGCCACAATGATATATTATCTTCCGTTTCATAGCCCGTGCAAATGGAAACCAAGTGTGGGGCTTGGTAAGGTCTGCCGACTCAATCATACCCTGAAACCGCTTAATCTCATCAGGAAACTCCTCTAAACAATACTCCATGAATATAGGAAACAAGAACTTGATAGCATCATCGGATGGACCAAGCGACACCACATACTTAAAAACATTAGTAGAACATTTCTTGAAGAAAAAGTTCCGGAACTTTTGCACTGCAGTAGGAAAGAATGACATCCCAATGTAGATTGCAAGAGCCTGATTAGACGTCCAACCCGATTTCCCAAAATAACTAAACACTTCTTGCATTATCTCCCAATCACACCGTGTCTGCTTTGCACACTTCACGGCATTTCTTAACTCACGATATACTTCAACAGGATCCCGTGAGGCAACATTCAAATGACCCTCACACCTCTCCAAACCCACATCATCATTATTATCACTAGCCACCATAGAATCAACAACAATACCCTCTTCATTGACACCATTTCCCAATTCAACCATGGTTGAATCACCATCCGTGCTACAACCCTCATCATTTAGACTATGCAATAATCCAACATCAGCATCAAAATCACATTCAGATTCAGATTCAACCATTGTCAAACTAGACATGCCATGATCATCATCACCATTAGGTGCCGACAAAGAAGAAAAGGGTTTTGCATGGAGGGTGGCAGAGACCTTAAATTTGAGAGGTTGTGAGGGAAATTTACAAGGAGCTAATAAGTGAAACAAAGTGAAAGCTGAAGTGGAAAATGGACGGTTTGGGACATCTAAAGCAGTAGGACAAAACCAGTAATGCTGGGAAATCAAAGGGTCAAATAATAGTCCATAAAAAGAATGGTTGGATAGCAGAACCCTTAGCCTAGTAGAAGAAGAAGGGTATGCCTTAAGTTTATAAATTCGAAACAGGGACATGGCTGTTGTTGAACTAATAATATATTCCTGAGATCAGCCAAAAAAATACATTACTAACAAAATAAAGAAAAATAAACCAAATTGAAATCAGCATTAAACATACAATTAGAAGTTTTAGTATATTCAATAACTTATTCTCTCACCTGCTATGAACCAAAAGGAATAATAGATTGGTTTTGTTCCTAGCAACCCTGCGAAACCAAAAGGTAAACAAAAACAAACAAAATTAATAACAATTCAGCCATACAAAGAACAAACGGCGACAGTTAAAAAACCCATATGGAAAATTAAAGAATAAGGATGAGACGTACTGAGATAATAGATTCGATAAACGGTGGAAACTTCGAACAAAAGGGCAGAGAGACGGAAGAAGCGCCGCTGAGTTGGATTGGATGTGGATTTGAGATTGGATTGGAATAGAAGAAGCTAGGAGGGTGGCGCCGCCAAGTTGGATTGAGATTCCATGGTGCGCCGTTGTCTGGTTCTTCTATTGTGGGTATGGGTTTGTTAAGCTAGAGAGGCAATAGCGTCGAGACGAGACACAGTAGTAGAGAGAAAACCAGAGGCGTTGTTGATGCGTGAATGATTATGCGTTCTTTTGCTTTGTTTTTTTTTTTTTGGTTTATATATATAACCTGTTTAGCCAGTAACCAGTATCCCTTAAAATTATACCAATGATCAGGATTTAAACAATTTTAAATCAACAGTTAAGATTAAGGTTGGTACCGTAACCCCGTTTTCTGGGGACCGGGGTACGGTAGAATGAGCCACTGTGGCATTCAGTAAACACAATAGCCTAATGGCCCTAATTGCCAAAGACAATAATGGAAGTTAATCCATTTAATCATGCGAGATTAAGTGTCTAACATGGGAAAGAAATTATTTAATAAGAGATGCTAAGTTTATAACATTTTTATAATATTTTTATAACAAAGTACATGTGGTTAGTTGTTATTAGTTTAAATTAGAACCTAACACTAAGATTACTTTTTTACCCTAATAATAACAACCAGTCACTTGAGATTTGTTGTGAAAATATTGTGGACATATCATTTCTCATTATTCAATCAACATAATAACATCAATGTTACTTAGTGGTCTTCTTACCCAATAATATTGTGCGATGTGTTATAATTTATGGATCCGGATCCTCTCCATTTCCCTTTGAAATGGAGAGGGTCCAGTTCACGGTTGAGATTTTTTTAAAATTGATCCACGCTCAAAAACGTGCCACATCATAACTTAATCCACTTAACCCAAACCATACTTAACTACACTTAAACTAGAGGCTCTTTGACTTAACCGGATCCTTCAGCTACCCAAAAAAACAAAAAACTCCATCTTTCTTCAGATCTTTCTCCTACCCAAAATTCAGAAACTCTCTCACACCATTGCTAAATCACCACTGCCACTAGCCACCACGGCCACAGTAGTCAGAACCATCATCAACGACGTCGAACCCAGCCATACCACAACCAACAAAAACCCACCCATCATACCCAAATCCACGAAACCCAAACCCACAAAACCCAAAACAACCACCACCATTCCATGCCGATGACCCACAGATCTCCATGCCGATGATCCACGCCAATCTTCACGCCGATCTCACCTCAACACTGATGCTCACGTTGATGCCCTCGACGATCAACACATGATAAAACCCCCAGCGACAATCAACACACTTAGAGTTTTGTTTAGTGACTGGGTTTCTTTTTGAGTATAAAGCCTGATGATCTGCTTTGGATTTGAAAAATTGGGGCTTTTGGGTATAGCTGAATGTGTTTTGATTAAGTATCTGCCTGTAGTTGTTGTGTGGTGTTGTCTTTGACATCAGTCCAAAAATTATGTTGCTTGGTCATGAACTCATGATGTATGCTAAAAATCATTATGAAATTTCTCCTTTTTTTTTTCCTTATTTTTTTTAGGTATCTGTTTCTTTTTTAAATTTGGATTGACTATGCAGATGGGTATTTTGTTGGTGGATAATATATTTTGTTTCTTGTAGTTCATTTAAAGATATAAACTGTGGCTCTTGATAGGTAATGAGGTACAGTGTTTGTGAGCTTAGAATTCTTGATTTGTTATGCACAACTGGTTTTCTAAGCTATATTGCTACTCACACTCTTATTTGCTTATCAAAAAGTTTTTTCCCTCCTTTCTTGATTTCTTTTAGCCTGAAGGTTTTATTATGTCTTTTCCAACTAGTGGTATATGTTGATTTAGTGCTGACATCTAGAGATTTCTATTTATGTAGGTGTTAGAAGTTGACAGTAAGAATGTTAAAGCTCTGTACAGGAGAGCACAAGCATACATACAACTTGTTGATTTGGATCTGGCAGAACAGGATATCAAAAAGGCTCTTGAGATAGACCCAGACAGCAGGTATGTTCACTAATTTTGTCAATAATGGGCTATGTTTTCTTGTCAATTGGAAAAGGTTGTGTTATCTTCAGTACAATTCACTCAATTCAGGGTTATAGTCATTTACATTAGGATGTTGGTTGTGTTGTCAGGGATGTGAAGCTGGAGTCCAAGATTTTGAAGGAGAAAGTGAGAGAGTATAACAAGAAGGATGCCCAGTTTTATGGCAGCATCTTTGCAAAGATGAACAAATTAGAGCAAGCAAGATCAGCATTAAGTTCACCAGCCCCAACCTTTGTAAACATTGTCTTTTGTCTGGATTTAATACTCTAGTTTGATATGTCTTTGAAGTCATTCATTAGTGATTGCTTTTGTGTCTTGTATGAGCAGAATACACCGCAAAAGCAGGAGCCAGTGCCAATGATAATTGACAGCAAGGTGTGATACCAACCTGGCCTCCTCTCTCTTTTCTGTAGTCAAAACAGCTACAGTTTAAGAATTGATGTTGTGTTTTTTTTTTTTTTTTTTTTTAAGAACAATTAAGGTTGTGTTAGATTTAGTGAACAGTTATGGAATGTAGATTAGTGGAGTGGTACCGAATTAACCAGTGAGATGTATTATCCTTCTAATAAAAGTGGTCATTGTATGCTTCCCATGGTCTACTTGCATTATCAGTTTGTCACTGTCCTCACTACAATATAAGAATTGAGGTTGTGTTGGATGTGTTGAAGCCTGGTTTACCCTTTGCCTGAACATTGTTCTTGTTAGAAAGCACCTAATGTCCCTTGTTTGTTTCTTTGCTTCAACTTTTCTGCTTTCATTTTTTTCTCTTTTGAAACCCTTATTTAAGGGTAAAATACAAACAATGTTATCATTTTCAAAGACAGTTGAAAAACCTTAATATTTGCCCCCTGTTAAGATGGACAAGTATCACATTCAAGTTTCAACCAGAATGTCCCGAGTAAAAAGTAGCACCCCAATAGCACTAGAGACTTAAAAAAAAGGCAGGGGTTCTCCACAAACTTTGATAGGGCTTTTGTAACATTTGACTGGCACAACTCGATGGTCTTGACTTGATCTTGAACTATAAATTTGATATAGAATCCGTTACTTGCAAGCAATATTTGCCCCCTGCCGTATGTTGGTGATTTCTTGCTGCACTCCTAAATTTGGGAAATCAACAGCAAGGTTCTTCCCCTTTAATCAAATTGGTCCAATAACAACACTTCTGCATGTATGAAACCTATAAGAAGGGAATCTAATTTACAGATCTTTAGAGTTTCACGTTTGGAACAACTTATCATGCAGAGCAAGTTGCAATTCTTGTCAAAGCATATTGTCAATATCTACTATTTGCATTGAATCACATGAAGCAAATGCAATACTTACATTGAACCACTTGAATCAAATATGGTATCTAATACCATGAGACATCCAAAAGGATCAAATGAATCAAATTCCAATCCAATTCTAAACATTTTAAAACTGGAATTGAAAATCCAATTGCAATTTCAACTCCAATTCCTACTCCAAATCACACCCCTAAGTTAAAATAATGTTACGTCTAGAATATATGGCCATTCCCAAAGTTTAATTTATTAATTCTACAAAGAACGACAACAAGGTGTACAATAATCAGTAAAATGCTTGTGGTCAAGATGGAAAGGAATCAGATTAATGCTACAAATATTGAGCACCACTCAAGCCTAAAGAAGAGAATTGATAATTTTGCAGTGTAAAAACCAATAAGAACTAAGCCATAGTTGCCAAAATGTAGAGGGGATGAACAAAAGCATTAAAATTGGATATAGAGGTCGGTTCTAAATTTTAATATAGGGAAAAAGTTGCAATATAACTATTACAAGAACTGGCAATACCATGAAAAGAGCACAGCTATAACAATAAAAAGAAATTCTAATACAAGAGAATGATGGATAAAGAGGGCAGCACCCAACAAGTGCTATTTTAGCTCAAGTCTAACTCTTGTCAATCACAAACTAGTTAAAGCATCTAATTTGAAACAACTAAACATGCCACAAAATCTTCAGAGATCCATCAATAATGATAAACATTGGCCCATCTAGGCAGGTGTAACAAAAACAAGTTGCAAAAAGACCAAAACTATGACTAATAAACTACTTAAGCAGCGGCACCCTTCCCCTTCTTCCTTTGGATCTTCTTCATATAGAACTCAAGTTCTTTTCCTTCCAAAATGTATCTGATAGAAAAAACAAAAAAACAAATTGGTTTGGAAACAGAATAAGACGACACAAAACTGAATACAAAAGAAAAAATGTAAAAACTTTTGGACTGATGTCAAAGAGAACACCACACAACAACTACAGGCAGATACTTAATCAAAACACATTCGGCTGTACCCAAAAGCCCCAATTTTTCAAACCCAAAGCAGATCATCAAGCTTTATACTCAAAAGGAAACCCAGTCACTAAACAAAACTCTAAGTGTGTTGATTGTCGCTGGGGGTTTTACCATGTGTTGATCGTCGACGGCATCAGCGTGAACATCAGTGTTGAGGTGAGATCGGCGTGGATCATCGGCATGGAGATCTGTGGGTCATCAGCGTGGAATGGTGGTGGTTGTTTTGGGTTTTGGGTTTCGTGGATTTGGGTATGATGGGTGGGTTTTTGTTGGTTGTATGGCTGGGTTCGACGTCGTTGATGATGGTTCTGACTACTGTGGCCGCGGTGGCTAGTGGCAGTGGTGGCTAGTGGCAGTGGTGATTTAGCAATGGTGTGAAGAGAGTTTCTGAATTTTGGGTAGGAGAAAGATCTGAAGAAAGATGGAGTTTTTTGTTTTTTTTGGGTAGCTGAAGGATCCGGTTAAGTCAAAGAGCCTCTAGTTTAAGCGTAGTTAAGTGTGGTTTGGGTTAAGTGGGTTAAGTTATGACGTGGCACGTTTTTTAGCGTGAATTAATTTTAAAAAAATCTCAACCGTGAACTGGATCCTCTTCATTTCCCTTTGAAATGGAGAGGATCCGGATCCATGATTTATTGAGTTACATCTTAGTCACTATCCTAGTAATTAAAAAAATGAAAGAAGAATTAAAAAAAAAAAAACCTTCACCTTTTATGGTTACCACGTGTGGTACCCCCACCACCACTACCACCATCCCCAACTCAAAGTCCACTATTATGCTCGATAATGTTGTGCCACGTGTATAATCTTAGGCACGTGTCTACATTGTATTGTTGCCATAAAACCATTACTTTGTATTATACACGCAATTGAATCGCAAGTGCACAAAATGTAATAAAAGATCATTCTCAAAAAAAATAAAAATAAATAAATGAACACCCAAAAATAAAATAAATAAAAAAACCATGAAAAAAAAAATTACATAGCCATAGGATATTTAGAGGAATAGGAGTTTTGGGGCCAAAATGGGAAATTAGCCATAATTTTTAAACATTATAATTAGTAGGCTACGTTTTTAAACTATATTTTTTGCTAGCATCTCGAGGTTAAGAGGCTCGATTTTGGATTATAAATCGAGTTTTTGAGGGTCGGTTTTCATATTCTGATCAGGTCCGAGGTGGCAGATTGTCCACTTGGAAATCGAGTCTTAGAAACTCGATTTATATATCGACGCTCAAAGACTCAATTTGTTCTTGAAATTTCACCAAGTGTTGGAGTACAAAACACAAACACAGATCAGCCAGTACAAAACATCCAACCAAATCTACCCCTCAACAACCACCTAAAATCCAGATTAAAAAAAAAAAAAAAAAAAACCCACCAGATCAGAGAGAGAAAGTTTTGGGCTGAACCAAACGCACGTTTAGGCCTAGCTTTTTTCAAAAAGCACTTTTTGGGCTCAAAACATGGCACTTACTAAACAGAGCCTCTTTTAATGACCTAGCCATCTCTAAACCCTTGAACATCAAAATCCATTCAAGAATCCTTCAAAAACTTATCGAGAACCCTATGCATCAAATTGGCATCAAAACCCTCTATAATTTCAGTCCTACATCACTATATACAAACGATCATCTACTTAAACACACTTTAAACGTTCCGAGAAACTCTTTATATTTTTGTAAGAAACCATAGGTAGCCAGGTTCCATATCATCAACACAACATAATATAATTCCTATGTTCTGGCTTTACTGTTGCTATCGCATACAATGTAATTGCTCACAGCAACAGATTAGTTAGGGCCGGTCACATGCATTCTTTTCTGCAACCACACAATATGTACATTATTCTTTACCTATTAAATTCAAACTATTTGAATTTATAACTTCATTAACATACAATTAAAAATAAATATATAATTTATATTAAAAAAAAAAAAGAACTTCATTGTCATGGCTAACAAGCAAACATATACAGTTCAAAATAAAAAATGTAGTAAATGAGTGATATAATGAAGAATTACAAGCTCATGTTTTTTGTAAACTATTATAATCTCCATTTAGGAAAAGCCACAATGATATAACAAACAAACGGTCCAAACTCCAAACCCAATATATTGTTAAGCTCATTGTAGATAATTTATATATATATATATATAGAGAGAGAGAGAGAGAGAGAGAGAGAGAGAGAGAGAGAGAGAGAGAGAGATTCACAAAGAGCCTGAAGGCTTAGCGGATCAATTTTTAGGGAATGATAGCTTAACAAACCGAAAAAAAATAATAATAATAATAACGTAACGAATCAGTAGAAGTGGAAATTGGAAAACGGAGATTGGAGAGGAAAATGGAGAATGGTGATTGCCTGAGAATGCGGTGGAGAAAAATGACGGAACAGTAGTAAGTCTTCTTCTCTGCCACCGTTCTCTTCTTTGTTTCACAGTTTACCTTTCTTATGCCAAAACTCGGCCAAAATGGGAAATTAGCCATAATTTTTAAACATTATAATTAGTAGGCTATGTTTCAAACTATATTTTTTACTAGCATCTCGAGTCTAAAAGACTCGATTTAGGGCCTATAAATCGAGTCTTTAAGACTCGATTTTCATGGGTTGATCACGTCTGATGTGGTATTTTTTTCCATGTGGCGTCTACCTAGAAATCGAGTTTCTAAGACTCGATTTATAACCCAAAAATAATTACAAAATATACTCAAAAGACCCAAAATACAAAAACAGCAAAAACGAGGAAAGAAAGAAAAAAAGAAAGAAAGAGAGAGAAGAAGAAGAAGAAGAAATGGAGATGCAAGCCAAGCCGACCCAGGCAGCGCGGCCCCGCGCAATATGGGTCTTTCTCTCTCTAATCTGATGGGTTCTTTCTCTTTCTGATCTGATGGGTTTTTTTTTTTTTTTTTTTTTTTTTTTTTTTTTCTGGATTTTAGGTCCTCGGATTCTTTCTCTCTGAATCTGATGGGTTCTTTCTCTCTCTGATCTGGTGGGTTTTTTTTTTTTTTTTTAAAATCTGGATTTTAGGTCCTCGGATTCTTTCTCTCTGACCTGATGGGTTCTTTCTCTCTCTGATCTGGTGGGTTTTTNGTTTACAATGACCACGAATTTGCTATTCGACGGTCGTTTACGTTTCTTCGCGGCGGTGGTTGTGGAGGTGGCGGTGGCCGTGGTGGAGGAGTCACGAGTGGTTGTTGGGATTTGGAGGGTCCTTCCGACGGAGACGGCGATGGCGGGGACTGTTTCGGTGCCGGTCACTGTGATGATTGCATTCTCGGCGTGTTCTAATAGCCACCGAAACTCATGACTCTTCAACTTCTTCTCCACTGGAACTCATCCACTGCAAGATGGGTACAAACTCCATTTGAAAGATTTTGCAATATTCTAATTTTTTGTTTTGTTCTGCATTTTGAGGAATCCTAATTTGCAAGGGATTAATTTTTTTTTTCCTTAGTTGACTTGGGAATTTGTTATAGATTTTTTGTGTTTGGATTTGGAAATTTGTTATTGAGAAGGAAGAGGGTAGAGCAGAGAGATGAGAGGAATGAGGAATGGTGTGAAAGGGTAATTTGGTAATTGTCTTGTGAGTCCAACGGATAGATTTCAAACGCGCACGGGCGTTTTCTAAAATGGAGCTCAGAGCTCCATTTTCATACTGCGTGTTTTCTTCACAACCCCAAACGCAACTTTTTCCAAAAAGTTGCGTTTTGGGCTGAACCAAACGCACGTTTAGGCCTAGCTTTTTTCAAAAAGCACTTTTTGGGCTCAAAACATGGCACTTACTAAACAGAGCCTCTTTTAATGACCTAGCCATCTCTAAACCCTTGAACATCAAAATCCATTCAAGAATCCTTCAAAAACTTATCGAGAACCCTATGCATCAAATTGGCATCAAAACCCTCTATAATTTCAGTCCTACATCACTATATACAAACGATCATCTACTTAAACACACTTTAAACGTTCCGAGAAACTCTTTATATTTTTGTAAGAAACCATAGGTAGCCAGGTTCCATATCATCAACACAACATAATATAATTCCTATGTTCTGGCTTTACTGTTGCTATCGCATACAATGTAATTGCTCACAGCAACAGATTAGTTAGGGCCGGTCACATGCATTCTTTTCTGCAACCACACAATATGTACATTGACAGCAGGGAAAAAAAAAAAAAAAGAGGAAGAAGGAGAGCTTGGAACGTTCTGGAGTTTGGAGGAATGGCGGGGAAAACAAAGGAGAAAAGAAGGATAAAAAAGAAAAGAGCAAGGATACGTGTGTGGAGGAAAAAAAAGAGCGGAAAAAAGAAGAAGGAAATGTTATCACAATTTTTTCACAATAAATTTTAAGTGGTAGGTTAGTATTAGCTAATATTGATAAGAAAAAAACAATTTTTTTAGAAAGAAAAAATATAATTTTTATAGTACGTTAAAATTAAAATTAGTATCAATTTTTATCACAATATTTTCACAATACTTTCATAATAAATCTTAAGTGATAGGTTATTAGTAGCTAATATTGGTGAGAAAAAAAAATTTAGAAAGAGAAAATAATAATTTTAATAGTACGTTAAAATTAAAATCAATATCAATTTTTATTACAATATTTTCACAATAAATCTTAAGTCGTAGGTTATTATTAGCTAATATTGGTGAAGTAGTTGATTTAAGTATGAAACAAACTCCTTTATATTTACATTGTCCTTTTTGATAATTTACCACTCAAACCACCACTTTTATAAGTGTCAGCCAAACACTCAGCTTTTTCAAAAAGCATTTTTTAACAGTTTTTACTAAACACTCAGCTTTTTCAAAATGCATTTTTTTATTATGCACTTTTTGAAAACTCTACTTTTTCATTATGCACTTTTTTAAAAAGCTGAACCAAACTCACCCTAAGTGTTAATGATATATCTTGAACAAAACGATTTTGCTCTATCTGAGCCAAAACAGGCTCAACATCAAGAATCTGACTAGTTGAATTTCATCTCTTTAATTTTGAACTTATTGTCTCCTTTTGCTGTAATGTTTAGTCTCATAATATGCCAATAGATTTTTGACCAAATGGCATATCCTCCCCAATAAACAGAGACTGCATTAACAAGTCACGGGGTCAATTGTGCACCTGTAAGTGAGTTGTATCTTATACTTCAAGCTTGTACTGTGTGGTTTAATTTAAGCACTACAAGTTGTATGGCATAATTTTGTCATGCGACTCATTATAAGTACTTTTAACATTATTAGCATACTTTACTTTAAGTGAAACTCCATTACCAAAGTTCAGAAAAATTAAAATACCACTCCTACTAAAACTCAATTATCAAAAGTTTAAAGAAATTTAAATGGAGTTTCATTATTTATTTTTTGAGTATTTTATAATCTATTATAATATTTGGTTTTTACTATCTATTTTATTATTCAATCTTAATTATATCATTGAAATATTTTCTTTAAGTTACATATAATTCTTTGTTAAGCGTGCATTGCACTGCATGATACTAGTTAACAACATATTGTTAGATTATTAATTTACAGATGGTTGTTGTAAAACCTTTAATTAATTTATAAAGCTTGTTGTAAAACTTATTGTTTGAATTAATTAATAGAGCCTAAACCGTGTTAAGTGGCTTAAGCCTATTTTGAAATCAATTAATAGACCTAATTTTGTTGTGCCAACATGTCGGAAACACTTGATTATAACATTTCATTATATTAGATTTAGATACATATGATTGAGTTCTATATGTATAATAACTATATTTAGAATTTGGCTCCTTGCTTTAATTGGGCTGGCGCCTTTTTGCAAGGCCTTGGTGCCTTAAGGTCACCTTTTGCCTTTGACTATCCCCTCAAACCAGAAAATGTAGCAAATAGGAAAAAAAATGCATTGCATATAATTCCTTTCAATGGCCCATTCTGCCACTGGTGTGACATGTTGGTGTTGCCATATGATGTTAGGCAATGTTCAATCAGAATCAATGAGAATGAATTTATTGGCAGCCCAGGATTGTTTGTCTTTTAAATGTAATAAACAGAACATGTCACCATGGTTTTTACTATATCGTTGAAAATTTTCAGGAACAAGGAATGTATCATAAAGTATATGAGACTCGTAGTTACAACGCTAAGGACAAGGTAAAATACATGGCATGGACTAGTGAGATGGACCGTTGCCTTACTGAGATTCTTGTTGAGGAAGTGAAAAAGGGGAACAAGATAGACAGCAGTCACAGCACTTTGAAGCCTGCAGCATACAGAGCAGCACTTACAGCCTTGAATGAAAATTTTGTCCTTGATTTGACAAAAGAACATATTAGAAATCGGCTAAAAACATGGAGGAAGCAATTTGGGATCTTAAGGGAGCTCCTTGCTCATAAAGGATTTAAGTGGGATGAGACACGAAAGATGGTTATTGCAGATAATTCTGTACGGAATGAAAGCCATAAAGGATGAAAGAGAAAATGAATAAAAAACTTTTTTTTATTCATTTTCTCTTTCAACATCATTTTTCAACATCATTTTACAACATCATTTTACAACATCTCATTTATCAGGTGTTCTATTTTTCAATCCCATACATTAAAATAATATATCCATTCCATTAAAATATCATTAAAAAAAAAAAACTTCAGTAAAATTTCTCCCAATCATTCTCATTCTCATCCTCATCAGCAACGACGACAACAACGGCACAACCTATACTGCCGCAACAACGGCCACCAACAACCACTGCCGTAACAACACCGACAGCCACCACCGGCACAAACCCACATCCACAAACGCCACCTCAAAAAAAAAAAAAAAAAAAAAAAAAAAAAACACAACCAGAGAGATCGGCGCACAAACCCACCGAACCCACCACCAGCGCACAAGCCCACATCCACCGAACCCACCACCGGCGCACAAACCCACATCCACCAAACCCACCACCGGCGCACAAACCCACATCCACCGAACCCACATCCACCAAATTAAACAAACCCACATCCCAAATCCACCAAATCAGTGGCGAGACGGCGATGAGACGGCGATGATCAGTGGCGAGCCTCGGCGTGGCGAGCCTAGGCGTGGCGAGATGGCGATGAGCCTGGGCGAGGCTAGACGGCGAGACGGCGTGGGTGTGGGCGTGGCGAGACGGCGAGACGGCGCGGGCGTCGGCGTGGCGGTGAGCCTGGGCGAGGCGAGATGGAGATGAGAGTGCCCCAGAGAGAGAGAGAGTGAGAGAGTGAGAGAGCTGGTTTCAGAATGCCCGAGAAAGAGAGAGAACTGAGAGGAGGAGAGAGAAAAAAGAATTAAATAATGCAAACAGTAAAATGGCATTGTTGACCGTACGCTCTCATATTTGAGAGCGTACTGTAGCATGTCTCATATTTTTGAGACATATAGCACACCTCATGGGAGGTTGTTTTTGTATTTGGTGTGCTAAATGTGCCAAATATTTGGCATTTGGCACATTTAGCACACCTGATGGTAATGCTCTAATGTTCCAAAGATGGAATGGTACTGTTCATATGTAGTAAAAATTATGGCATTTGAAACATTTCATGAGAAGGGTTTTTTGGTGTTTGGCGTGTCAAATGCCAAATATTTGACATGACATATCTGATGAGAATGCTCTAATATTTTATAGTTATAAACTTATTTATAAATTATTCTATATGCTTTATATCTTTAGAATATATTTAATTATTTCACTAAAAAAAAAGAATATATTTAATTATCATTTATATTTTCTATTGAAGAAGATTTTATCAGTTATGTTGACGATTCTTTATATATATATACAAAATAAAAATTTTACTCTTATCTAATATAAGTGTATATGTGTGTGAAGTTCCCTCCTAGAGACTTAAACTCCGGCCCTTGTCCCCTACACCCCACAAACACTTATACTCGTGAAGTGACTACCGCACCAATGGTGCGCAGTGATTTATGTTGATGATTCTTGAATGCATCATTTGTGATTTTTCACTTTATTTATTTATTTTATGAAAAGTATAACGTTATAATTCTCAATATGATCCTACATTCTGATTCGAAAGGCTAAAGCTAACATACTACATAAAATCTAAAATCTATGGAAGAACATATTTGGATCATCATATTAATTGTAGAGGATCTTCTTCTTTTTTCTTTTTCTTTTTCTTTTTTGTTTCTAATATGATTTATATATATATATATATAAATAAATAAAATAAAAAGTTACTTACAATAATGATAACCTGTTCAACAAGAATCATTATCATAACTCATAAGTGATGAAGTCTTCTTTAATTTAAACTATTTTATGCTTGTGTAGGTTGTATGGCAACCATATATTGAGGACACCATAGCGAAGCTGGCTCAATATTATCTTATTATGGGCTGTGAGATCTGGCGGCCAGTGATTCCTGTGATATGTTTTCATATTAGAGGGTGGCATCATTTTGATTCCTGTGATCTAGCCATTAACAGTACTGGTATCAGTGCATCACTCGGCACTTTATTAGACACAGTAGCAATTCTTTTGAGAGGTTGGTAAGATAAATCGTAATTGGACCTCTACGGAGCCGGCTCTATAGAGGGATGGACCCACCAGAAGGGGGGGGGGGGGGAGGGGGGGGGGGGGGGGGGGCCAAGGGGGCCCGGGCCCCCCTGGCCCAAAGAAAAAAAAGGGTAAAATTGGGCCCCCCAGCCCAAAGAATAAAAAAAGATTTTTTTAATGATTATATATATATTTTTATTTCTAGAGTTGTTACTCACTCTTCCAAAAACTTAGACTTCCTCTCTTTTAATTAGCTTAGCTCAACTAGCAACTACCCAACTCAAAAACTTAACAAAAACAAAAATTTTAAATAAAAAAATAAAAAATCTCAGTCAGCCAAATATTAAAGTATTAGCGTTAGGTGTACTAAATGGTAAATATTTAGTATTTAGAATACCAAATACCAAAAACACTATTGTACGAGACATTTTAAATGCTATATTAAAGTAGTAAAAGTAAGTTTTGGTGTGTGAAAACATATATTTTTTTTTTGCAATAGTTGATGCTCTTAAGAAATAATATTATTTTGTATTTTTTTTTATTGGTAAATAATTGCATCTTAATGTATTAAGAAACATTAATTTTGTGTATTGATCTTGGTAGATAGTTTGTTAGTACTATATAGATACCTATTTGGATTTTTTTTTTCCTTATTCTTCAGCTAGATTGAAATCCTAAGTCCGCCCCTATGACTATAGTATAGGCAAATGGGATGGTTGCCTAAGGCCTCCGAGTAGAAAAAGACCCAAAATTTTAACCAATGCCTGTAATAGTATTAATTAAATCCAAATATTAGCCAAAAAATAAAATTGGAGATCTTGAAATTAAGATGGCATAGCGCTTATATGAAGAAGGCTCCCTTTGCGCTAAATCAAGAAACTTTCTTGTCAATGATCGAGAAGGTGAGTCTAAAACTGATGGTCAAGTTGAAATAGCATCCTAAGAGCATTCACATCACAAAATTCTATCACATCCTATTTTACCACATCAAAAAGATACTTTATTAATTATACAATATCATTTTACAATACTCTCAGCATCCCAACTTTTATTTTATAATACAACACATTAAAATAATATTTCTATACAATAAAATAATATAATCCAAAACCCAAATAAAAACAAAAACCCAAAACTCAAAAACTTGGTGAGAGAGAAAGAGGAATTGATAAAGTAAGTAAATAAAATATTAGTTTTTTTTTTTTTAGAATTGAGCTGCAGTATAATTTTACCTTTAGAATTATATTGTAGCACTATTATAAATTTTTTTGCAATAATTGGTTTTTACAAGTCCAGGTGTTGAGGTTTTTGGGCTTTAGTGCTAAATTTGTCATATATTTGGCATTTTGCAGTCGAATGTGAATGCTCTGACAAGATAAACAATAAGGCTATGGACATGACGAATTCAGTAGACTAGATTCTTCTCCATTGCAATATTGAACAAAATATCCATTTTACCCATCAAGAAGGTTCACAATTTGTAACACCAGGAGGATAATTTAGTGATACAACTTATGATGTCATGCCAGTTTGCCCCACGGATGCTTGTAATTTCAAAGATGCCTAGTCACTAGTGACTCTAGTCTAGGCATTTAATTGATTAGCAATTAGCAGCATTGTTGTGTGAGGTCACACGTGCAAACTTTATAACATTTGATAGATGCCCTTCCGAATTGGGTTTTTTTTTTTTTTTTTGAAAATAACTATAAAAGCCAAACCATTTTGTTAGTTAATTAGCGCAGTTTTGAAACTATTTAGATATCTAACAACTCGAGTCTTTTAGACTTGATTTCATTGTAGTAAATCGAGTTTAAAACTCGATTTTCATGAGATGTGTAGCTGACGTGGAAATTTTTCCACGTAAACATAGAACTCGAGTCACCCAGACTCGAGTTCTGTTATCTAGAAATCAAGTCTTATGGACTCGATTTAGTTTTGCTTCAAGAACTGGGCTTTCTTGTTCTTCCTTTCCTTTTTTTACTTTCTCCAGATGTCGTCCCACTCTCCACTTCCAAGCCCCCAAAAACCCATGAACAAAACCAAATACAAAACCCAAAACAAATCAAATCCACTCTCCACTCTCCACTCCAACGTGTTCTTCTCCTTCACTGGAGCAGCGGCGAGAAACCACACTCACATTAAGTTCAATCCGATTTTCGTTGCCTGAAACTTTCGCCACCTGGGTTTGGCCAGAATTGGCGCCTGGGTTGCTTTGTTATTGCTTCTTTGGTTTGCTGGGTTTTGCATTGTTGCTTCTTTCTTCTTCGTTGTTCATCTCTGTGTTTTGATCTCTGGGTATGCTTTGTCGTTGTTAGTAGATGGTATTTCAGAATTGTTGGGTACCAAAATTAAAATATCAGTATCTGTTAATGGAGTGGAGAGTGGAGAGTGGGTTTGATTTGTTTTGGGTTTTGTATTTGGTTTTGTTCATGGGTTTTTGGGGCTTGGAAGAACAAGAAAGTTTATCTGGTTCTTGAAGGAAAACGAACAAAATTAAAACGAGTCCCACATACTCAATTTCTATTTGACAGAACTCGAGTCCGTTTGACTCGAGTTCGGTGCCTACGTGGACCAAGTGTCCACCTCAGCTGAAACATGATGTTGAAATAGAGTTTATGGTCCTCGATTTATAACTCCAAAATCGAGTCTTTTGGTCTTGAGTTGTTAGATACCCAAATAGTTTCAAAACTATGCTAATTATCAAAATAGTTTGGCTTTTATGGTTATTTTCAACAACAAAAAATCCCGAATTTTGTTTTGCAATGATTCTAGTTAAGCATTTACAAGGGGACCACTAATGTGAATCCAAATTAAAAAGCTTCACTTGATAATTTTTTAAAACGAAATTTTACAATATTTTCAAATTAAAATGTACTTTCAAAATGTAATTTTAATGTAGATAGATTGTGACGTCAGCTTATACTAGATCGGTTGAATATAGGGAAAATTACACTTTACCACTTTAAATTATACCCTATGTTACACTTTGCATCATAAACTCTTTTTTTTTTTTTTTTTTGGGAGTAAAGCATCATAAACTCTTTGAATGCACATTTTGCATCCTAAAAGTCATAGTTTATGATGCAAAATTATGACTTTTGTTACCCTTTGCACCCCGACATTAAGTTTGGTGATAATTTGGATGAAAGAATATGGCACTATGTGAAAAGAGACCTAATTACCCCGCTTCTCAATCCATTAAAAACAAATAAAAAAATTATATTTCACCACCCTAAACTATATTCCTTATTATACTTTGCACCCTAAACTTTGAATTTTCATCTAAGTTAACATCAAACTTAACGTTGGGATGCAAAGTGTAACAAAGGTCATAGTTTAGGGTACAAAGTGTAATACGTAGTATAGCTTAGGATAGTAAAGTGTAATTCTTCCTTAAATATATATATATATATATAGTCTTATGTGGAAAATCACGAGATTCTGATAGGTGGCGCATTCTTTGTAAAGAGAATTAAAACATTCTCAAGTGTCACATCAAATTTCATTTGATCAAGTGTTTTAAGACTTTTCTAATTTTAAAAATAAATATTCTTTGTTTCTTTTCATTCAATGTTTCAAGACTTTTTCCTTTCTCACACATACACACAAAACTCTTTGCATTTCAATTCACCATTTTCACCTCTTACACTTCTACTCCTTACATATACCTACTCATAGCCCTTTATACCATCCCATGCCAAATACACACAAACCAAAAACAATGTCATTTACTTTCAATCTTTCGATGACATCTACTTAACTCCAACATTGTTGTCTCATCTAATCTTAACTCGTATGAGTTGCTACAACCAAGGAAGGGGACTTACATTTTATATTGAATGACATCGGCAATTATGATTTTGATGTTAAGGCCGGACATTGTAGACTTGTGAGTTTTGTAAATGTTGTGATTGATTTTAGGTGTTTGAAATGTGTATTTTGTTTTGGAATTTAAGAGAAAGAAAAAGACATATTTTATATTAACTTTTAGAGATGAGTTCAAGTTACATCTGATATAACTCTAAAGAGTTACACCGTTTTTAAACCATTGGATTTAAGTAGATCCAACGGTCAAAAAAAGACTCATTAATGGTAATATTCTAATTGATCTCATTTATTATCCCTTATTTAATACATTTCATACTTGAACCCATCTCTCTCTCTCTCTCTCTCTCTCTCTCTCTCTCTATATATATATATATATATACACACACATTTTTGATGAGTACTCTTTTTGATATTATTGTTGAAGGAAAACGTAGTATATACTCGAAAACTTTTGGTTTTCTTGGTAATGTTTAAATGATATAGAAGCCCATACTGATAGATGAAAAAGCGCAATGCTAACAGTATCTCAACAATAACACCACTCTTCCCTAATAATGGAGATATTCATGTTCATTTTCCCACCAAGATGTTCACTTGAAGATGTTATTAAAAATGATGAAAATCTCAAGTTCCACATTAAAAATGAAAGAGATATTATATGAGTTTATATGTTCATGGGCCAGACATTGCGTTGGGCTTTGGCATATGTGGGTTAGGCCCTCTTGTCCAAATAATAATATTTTATTATTTTATTTTTTGAGTCAGTTAGTCTATGCACAATAGTTTTTCATTGAACAATATATCTGTTCACTAACGTATATAAATTCATAGTCCCTAATTTACAAAAATTAATTCTAAAAAGCTTTCCTAGAGAGAAAAGATTTTTGTGCATTCATTTGAGTCAAAGAGAGAGAAAGAGACATAGAATAGTTCATAGAGCACGGACCTTGTTTGCTTTTTCTCTGTGCTGTATATCATTTTATCTCGGGAGGCAGACGTCTGTGAATCTCAAAGCACCACAAATTGTGTGAGGGGTGAAATATGCTTTAGGGAGATTGTATTAAACACAAGACTTGATCTGAATCATATATCTTTCACGCATTTGGTCCGTGAGTTTTTAATATATATAGTATCTATTCATTGTTTTTGTCTATCATATCTATTTGTGTTATTGCTTATATTTAGATCTACATGTTCTTTTTGCTTAATTACAAAGTAAATTGTTGAAATATATTCAACGCTAACATTATAAAACCTTCTAAAAGCATAACACTACACTAATTTACATATTAAAAAAATATAAAACAATTCTGAATTTAAATATATATATATATATATAACAATTCAAACATAACAATACAACATTTTCGAAGGTCTGTGCAGAAACTAGGGATCAGCTGCATGAACAACATTATGACAGGTTTAAGCCATTGGTGGTTGAAGCCAAGACCTTGTCGGGAGATCTTAAAAAATTGGTACTGGGGATTGCGTGGTTGCTTTTTCAAGGAGAGAGATATTTGAGGTTAAAATGGCAATTGAGAAACACACCAATCATCACTGTTGTGTAATTTATGGTGCTTTGCCACCAGAAACTTGTAGACAGCAAGCTACCTTCTTCAATGATCAAGATAATGAATTTGATGTGCTTGTTGCTAGTGACGTTGTTGGAATGGGTTTGAATCTTAATATTAGAAGGGTTATTTTTTATAGCCTTTCGAAATACAATGGAGACAAGATTGTTCTAGTTCCGACATCACAAGTGAAACAAATTGTTGGAAGAGCTAGCCGAAGAGGAAGCCGCTATCCAGATGGACTCACAACAACCTTGCATTTAGAAGATTTAGACTACTTGATTGAGTGTTTGAAGCAACCTTTTGTAGAAGTAAGGAAAGTTGGTCTCTTTCCATTCTTTGAACAGGTTGAATTATTTGCTGGGCAACTGCCCAATGTTACATTCTACCATCTACTTGAAAATTTTGGTGAAAATTGCCATCTAGATGGGTCATACTTTATGTGTCGACACGATCACATAAAGAAGGCCGCTAATTTGTTGGAGAAGGTACAGGGATTATCTCTTGAAGATCGTTTTAACTTTTGTTTTGCCCTAGTTAATATAAGGGACCTAAAAGTAATGTACCATCTTCTTAGGTTTGCTTCAACATACAGTCAGAATGTACCTGTCAATATTGCAATGGGCATGCCAAAGGGTTCTGCTCGAAATGATTCAGAGCTCTTGGATCTTGAGACTACGCATCAAGTGTTGTCTATGTATATGTGGTTATCAAACCACTTCAAGGAGGAAACTTTTCCATATGTGAAGAAGGCTGAGGCAATGGCAACGGACATTGCTGACTTGTTAGGTCAGTCTTTAACCAAAGCCAATTGGAAACTAGAATCAAGGCAGGTTGGGAAATTGAAGCCTCAACAAAAGGAAGATGGTTATGAGAGGCCAAGATCACTTATCAAATTATGTGAGAAGTATCTCTAAGTGGTAATTTTGTTCAGGTTCTTCTTGAATTGACAGAGTTTTCATTTTAATATATTTATATTGTTTTACAAGGCACAATTTTAAAGGTTCTTATCTAATAAGCAGTATTTGTTGTGGTTTCAATCTGCCCTATGGTTCTATGTCCATATAATCCTGGCGCTTCACCTTGTATGGTTATAAATTATTAAATTTCAATAAAATACTTTCAGGATTTGATGTTCTTTTTTGTACATAGTTTTCCTTCCTTTCGTTGTATTTTTTGGCTCCTTTGTGTCTTAAAATTAGCAAATTGGGGGCAATTATGTCAGTTTAGATTATTGGATTAAGATTTGTGGACTTGTACAACTTTTTGTCACTCTTAAGGAAAGTGTTTAATTTTTTTTAAGTGAAACAAGCTGAAAGCAGTAGTGAAATATGGACAATTTGGAACATCTAAAACAGTAGGTCAAACCCGATAATGCTGGGAAATCAAAGGTCATATAATAGTCCATAAAAAGAATGTTGGATAGTAGAACCCTTAGCCTAGTAGAAGAAGAAGGGTATGCCTTAAGTTTATAAATTCGAAAAGGGACATGCTGTTGTTGAACTAATAATATATTCACATTAAAATGAAGAAACGCAAAACCTGGAAGGGAGGATGGGAGAAAAGAATTGAAATGAAGCTCCGCCTTCGAGTGAGGATCTCCGGTGCGCTTCTCACCTGACGGTATAAGCGTTTACGGCTTCAGCATCAATGGTTTCTCTATTGGTTTCCTAGTAGAGTCTAAGATTGAAGGTTTTAGGATTTTGATTTTGATTTTGATTTGGGCAACAGAGATGATAATGGTGTTTGGCTACAGGTTTTTGCTATCCATGTGTTATTGTGTTATTGAATTTATATTTTTATGTTTAATATTTAAATTTTTTATTATTTTAAAATGTCGTATTGTTATGTTTGAATTGTTATATATATATATATATNCTCAAGTTCCACATTAAAAATGAAAGAGATATTATATGAGTTTATATGTTCATGGGCCAGACATTGCGTTGGGCTTTGGCATATGTGGGTTAGGCCCTCTTGTCCAAATAATAATATTTTATTATTTTATTTTTTGAGTCAGTTAGTCTATGCACAATAGTTTTTCATTGAACAATATATCTGTTCACTAACGTATATAAATTCATAGTCCCTAATTTACAAAAATTAATTCTAAAAAGCTTTCCTAGAGAGAAAAGATTTTTGTGCATTCATTTGAGTCAAAGAGAGAGAAAGAGACATAGAATAGTTCATAGAGCACGGACCTTGTTTGCTTTTTCTCTGTGCTGTATATCATTTTATCTCGGGAGGCAGACGTCTGTGAATCTCAAAGCACCACAAATTGTGTGAGGGGTGAAATATGCTTTAGGGAGATTGTATTAAACACAAGACTTGATCTGAATCATATATCTTTCACGCATTTGGTCCGTGAGTTTTTAATATATATAGTATCTATTCATTGTTTTTGTCTATCATATCTATTTGTGTTATTGCTTATATTTAGATCTACATGTTCTTTTTGCTTAATTACAAAGTAAATTGTTGAAATATATTCAACGCTAACATTATAAAACCTTCTAAAAGCATAACACTACACTAATTTACATATTAAAAAAATATAAAACAATTCTGAATTTAAATATATATATATATATATAACAATTCAAACATAACAATACAACATTTTAAAATAATAAAAAATTTAAATATTAAACATAAAAATATAATTTCAATTCTTTTCTCCCTATCCTCCCTTCCATGTTTTGCGTTTCTTCATTTTAATGTGAATATATTTTTAGTTCAACAACAGCCATGTCCCTGTTTCGAATTTATAAACTTAAGGCATGCCCTTCTTCTTCTACTAGGCTAAGGGTTTTGCTATCCAACCATTCTTTTTATGGACTATTATATGACCCTTTGATTTCCCAGCATTATCAGTTTTGTCCTACTGCTTCAGATGTCCCAAACCGTCCATTTTCCACGTCTGCTTTCACTTTGTTTCACTTATTAGCTCCTTGTAAATTTCCCTTACAACCTCTCAAATTTAAGGCCTCTGCCACCCTCTATGCAAAACCAACAACAACAAAAAAGAAAAAGAAAAAAGCAAACAACAACAAACCTTAAGCAAACAACAACAACAAATAGAACATAAACAGGATATGTAATTAGAACAGAGGATAGTCCATTGACTATATGTTATTATTGGGTTCTCCATAACAATACAACATTTTAAAATAATAAAAAATTTAAATATTAAACATAAAAATATAAATTCAATAATACAATAACACCATGGATAGCAAAAACCTGTAGCCAAACACCATCATTATCTCTGTTGCCACAAAATCAAAATCCCTAAAACCTTCAATCTCAGGCTCTACTTGGAAACCAATAGAGAAACCATTGATGCTGAAGCGTCAACGCTTATACCGTCAGGTGAGAAGCGCACCGGAGATCCTCACTCGGAGACGGAGCTTCATTTCAATTCTTTTCTCCCTATCCTCCCTTCCAGGTTTTGCGTTTCTTCATTTTAATGTGAATATATTATTAGTTCAACAACAACCATGTCCCTTTTTCGAATTTATAAACTTAAGGCATACCCTTCTTCTTCTACTAGGCTAAAGGTTCTACTATCCAACCATTCTTTTTATGGACATTATATGACCATTTGATTTCCCAGCATTACCGGTTTTGTCCTACTGCTTCAGATGTCCCAAACCGTCCATTTCCACTTCAGCTTTCTATATATATATATATTTTTTTTTTGAATTCAAAATTGTTTTATATTTTTTTAATATGTAAATTAGTGTAGTGTTATGCTTTTAGAAGGTTTGATAATGTTAGCATTGAATATATTTCAACAATTTACTTTGTGATTAAGCAAAAAGAATAACA
This sequence comes from Quercus suber, assembly GCF_002906115.3. Taxonomy (NCBI): domain Eukaryota; kingdom Viridiplantae; phylum Streptophyta; class Magnoliopsida; order Fagales; family Fagaceae; genus Quercus; species Quercus suber. The sequence goes on from NW_027069746.1 coordinate 705,670, forward strand.
TATAGATCTAAATATAAGCAATAACACAAATAGATGTGATAGGAAAAAACAATGAATAGATACTATATATATAAGAAGAAACCTGCTAATAATTAAAAACTCACAGACCAAATGCATGAAGGATGGATGATTCAGATAAAGTCTTGTGTTTAATACAATCTCCCTAAAGCAGATTTCGCCCCTCACACAATCTGTGGTGCTTTGAGATTTACAGGCTTCTGCCTCCCGAGATAAAATGATCTACAGCACAGAGAAAAAGCACACAAGGTCCGTGCTCTACGAACTACTCTATGTCTCTTTCTCTCTCTTTGACTCAAACGAATGCACAAAAATCTTTTCTCTCTAGGAAAGTTTTTTAAAAGTAGTTTTTTATGAATGAGGGACTATGAATTTATATACATTAGTGAATAGATATATTATTCAATGAAAAACTACTGTGCATAGACTAACTGACTCAAAAAATAAAAAAATAAAAAATTATTATTTGGACAAGAGGGACCAGTCCACATATGCCAAAGTCCAACTCAATGTCTGGCCCATGAGCATATAAACTCATATAATATCTCTTTCGTTTTTAATGTGGAACTCTGGATTTTCATCACTTTTAATAACATCTTCAAGTGAACATATTAAACGTCAATTTCTTATTCACTCTATAATATTTATCTAATAGTTAGAACTTAAATTTTAAAGTTTTATGAATTTTGGTTTAATATATGAAATATTTTAAATCAAATTTAAATAAATCATAAAATAAAAAATTAAATGAGATGAGGCATAGGTGCCTACAAGGATAGTGGCAGTTTAGCGAAGTAAGGGCATTTTTTGTTTTAACATCACTCAAAACTCAAGTCCCAAAAATCAATTTCCATAACTCAAAATTTTAACTCATATCTCATATCTTATTTTCTATTTTTCTCATGACTCAAATAGCAATGTATTTGGCTCAAAAATTGGCTTTAGGTTTTCAGCTTAAAAACTCAACTTCAACTGAAAAAGGTGGAGTCCACATGTCTGTTTCTTTTTTCTTTTTCTTTTTTCAGAACGTTAACAATGCTTTGTAGCCTTTACCTCCGTGATATTTTCTCTTTCTCTGCTCTTTTTTCATTTTTCTCTCTAAAAATGTCAAGCAAATAGCAAAGAGCAAAAAAGAAATGAAAGCAAAAGGAAGGAATGCTTGTGGCTTATGGAATACTTTTTTAAACCCTCCAATCTAAATCAACCAAATCTCCAAATCCACAACAATTACACAAAGCAAAAAAATTTTCTTTTGAAACATCAAACCTAAATCAAATTCCATTTTTCAAATCCTCCAATCTAAATCAACCAAATCTCCAAATCCAAAACAATTACCCAAAATGAAAATCTTTTCTTTTGAAACACCAAATCCAAAACCAAATTCCATTTTTCAAATCCTCAAAGCTAAACCCATGAACAATTATAAAGGAGGAACTTTTAGCCCAAAAAAAGGGGGGAAATCTAATAAATAAATAAAAATAAAATAAAAGAGAGAGGGAGGATTGGTGGCTTGTTATAGCTTGGGTAGTGGCGAGTGGTGGTTTGTGGAGAAGCTGTGGAGGATCGGTGAGGAGAAAGAGCAGTGCATTTGAAGAGAAGAGAAAAATATAAGAAGAGAAGGAGATTAGGAGAGAAAGAGAGAGCATGTGTTAGAGTGGTTTGAGTTGATGAGACAAGACTCTAGCTGGGTCCCACACATGTGATTAAATTTACAAAAATGCCACCATAACTCATAATTCATAGCCCAAAAACATCCCCAAAAAAATCATTTTTTATCACTCTAACTCAATTTTTTGAGTTATGAGTGATGAAAATTGATAATGAAAACTTAACCAAACAACACAATTGATGTGGGACCCAAGAAAAGTAAGTGATGAGTAGGGATGGCAATAGGGCGGGGCGGAGCCGAAGGATGAGATCTTCATCCCCGCCTCGCATGGTTTTGCCTTGCCCCATCCCCGCCCCTTGGGACCCCGCAGAGCCCCGCCCCACCCTATAAAACTCTACTTTTTGTTAATTTACTCTACAAGTAGTACAATTTTTTTAATGAAACCTATTTCATTAATAAAAATATACTTGAAATTATAACTAAATTTATTCTATCAAATCAAATCAATTTTTAGAAAAAATTGAATAATATATCCAAGCGTTTAACAAGACAATCACAAAAAAAAAAAAAAAAAAAAAAAAAAAAAAAAAAAACTCATAGTATAACACATAACAAAATAAAGGCAGAGAACCACATTGGGTAAAATAAAATAAACTAATATTGATATGTTATTTAAATAGTAGGGTTTTAGGGTATGAAAAATTTATAATTATAACCTTTAGCAACTCGGGCAAGGCGGGGGAGGGTTTAAAAAGTCTAAACCCATCCCCGCCCCGCCCCGTGGTGCAGGGCTAAAATCTTGCCCCATCCTCGCTCCATCACCTTTGTGGGCAGGGAAAACCTGCCCGAGGCGAAGCAGGGGAGGAGCGGGTTAAGCGGGGCGGGGCGGGGCAGGGCAAAATTGTCATCCTAGTGATAAGTGATGAAAACTCCCAAGACTAAACAGGTCCTAAATGACTCGCCTAAAAATCGAGTTGGGATAAAAGACTCGCCTAAAAATCAGGTTGGGAAGGGGCAGAGAATAGGAAAGTAACCTACCTCTTTGCCATCAACACATGTATACCCAAGGATTATAAGCTAGTTTTAGATTTTGAAAAAAAATATATATTTTGCTAGAGTTTGATAGTTTAAAAAAGAAATCTACGATACTATAGATTATTAATAGTAAGTAAAAAGTGAAGTTAATGATGAATAAATACAAGAATTAATAAAAAACTTGTTAATTCAATAGTTAATAAAAAAAAAGTATTGTATCCACAATATTTTTTAACACTTGGAAATAAAACTTACCACTAATTTTTTTTTTTTCATATTTACTTATTTATTTAAAATTTATTATGAAAATATTGATAAAATAACATTTCTTCCCATAAAAATGTTGGGAAAACAACGGAGATTGATAAAAGAAAACAAGTGGTGGGAATATGTATAGTTTACTTGCATTAGTGCGTCTTGTCTTGTATGGATTAGGTGTGCAAGTCAAATACGAGGAGTTTGACAAGGAGAAAGTTCTTAACGCTTTTTATTTATTTTTTCTTTAAAATTACTCGCAGCAATGGGTAAAGCATCGGCATCGTCGAGGACGAAGAGCGAGACCAACAAAAGTAGTAAAACGCACCGTACTACTACTGCATCTACATCTACATCTACATGACTCACATACACACAAACATATAAAAAAGCGAGTGACAAAGAGTGAGAGAGTACATCAGATCCGTCCTTGAAGGATCGAATAGCGGAGAGGACGTTGACGGTAATGCAGAGAATGGCAGTGAGAGCGGTTATGACGCTAAAGCACCTGCAGACTATGACTATCAAAAAGGAGTCCGGTCTCGTTCTAAGTATCGTGTTGTTGGTGTTGCTGTTGATGGCGCTCGAAGATGAAGATGTTCTTGCTAGACTCTCTCCTTCTCCGTTTCGACCCATTTTTTTTTTCTCTCTAGGCTCTCCTAGATGATTCCTTCTTGCGTGAGAAGATTCTTACATTTTCTGTTTTCTCTCTCTGTCTGTGTTTTTGTGAAGTGGGATGATAGATATTGATGATGCTGATTCCTTCACCAGCTGTTCAAAAAAACGGAAAGGGGAACTCAATTCAACTCACATCTGGCCGTTTTTGTTAGTAAGAAGTGTCATGCCCTGCTGCCACGTTTTGTTGTCTGACTTGCTGTTATGACTCTGACTTTAGTTTAGACAACCCCGTGTTTCATGGGATTATTACCCTAGTTATTGCGCCTGGTGCAATAATACATGGTTGAGATTGAAAGTTCAAAAAACAAATTTTAATCTCAACCATTAAATAAAAAAATTAAAAAAAAGTTGAAAAAGTTAGGGTGTGTTTGGATATTGTTTATTTTACTGAAACTAAAAAATAATTGTTAAAAGTATCATATGTAAATGTAAAAGTTAGTTGAAATAGTACAGTGAGACCCATGAATAGTGCCAAAAAGTACAGTGGGGCTCATGAATAGTAGCAAAAATAGGCTGAATAGTGAAATAATTTTAATTTTTAATCCTAACCCAAACGCACTTAGGGTCCGTTTGGATACAGCTGAAAACTGAAAACTGAAAATACTGAAACAAAATAATTTTTAAATGTGTAAATAGCACCGTGGGACCCATTTTTAATGAAAAAGTTGCTAAAAAGTGAAAGTTGTGGGTCTCTAAATAGTGTACGAATGCACTGTTCATGGATAAAAAGTCAACAAGTGCGTCTATTGTTCATTGAATAGTAGCCGCACAGTAACCGCACTCCCACACACGCCTAAAAAAAAAAAAAGAAAAAAAAAAGCAAAACGCAGAACAAAAAACGCAAACGCCACTTTCAGTAGAATCCAAACGGCCTCTTAGTATGCGTTTGCGTACTGCAGTTTCAGCGTTTGCATTTGCGTTTGGCTGGTCTTATGGCACTGTTCATGGACTAGCCAACTTGCACAAAACATGTGAACAATGTTTTGGTCTTTCAAAAAATATTTTGTTACAGTGTTTTCAGCAATAAGTTTTTAATTTTTAGCAATTAGTTTTTAGTTTTCAGCAAATAAGCGGTATCCAAACAGAACTTTAAAGTTAAAAAATGAAAGTGATAAAAATTAATGTGAGAAGGTGTGGTGTAATTGCACCTTTTGCAATATCCTAGGTATTACACCGGATCCAAATCCTGTTTCCTGGGTGTTCTAATGACACAAATATCGTGCCATATAAAATAAAATAAATCAATAATAAATATTTGATTATTCCTATGATTTATGAGTTGTAAATAAATAAAATTTTTAAATTAAAATATTCTGCTCTCAAAAATTCATTCATTTGCATCTACAATTTCATAATATTTATGTAGAAACTTGACTTTTTTTTTATAAAAAAAAAAATTTGCATAAAAACATTCTTTGATAAATATTAAATATATTTATGGTTTTCTTTTTTCCTTACCACAAATGAGAGTGAGTCTCAAACTATACACCATTATTCGAGTATAATGTCTTAACAGTATTAATTATTACCTGTTGCCCATATTGTTAGAAGTGTTTTGAAAATACAACTTTAAAAAATAAGACACCATTTTATCAACTATCTTTTAGTTAAAAAATGTAAAAATTTCTAAAGCTATCATCATTATTTTTGATAATTCGATAGTTACAATGTGAGAAGGGAGATTTGAATCTTCAATATTTTTATTAAAAATACCAAGAAGTGTGAATTAGTTGAGTTATATGGTTATTGGTCTACCTTTATTAAAATTCTAGTTGGATCATGGTATTGTCTTTTTAAAATAAAGTAAATCATAAATTAGATTTTTTGTTCAATTTTTTTAAATAACTATATTTAATATTTTAGAATATCCAAAAATGGAGTAGATGACCAATAATTTTAGGATTAAGAGAGTTTTTTTTTTTGTTTTTTTATTTGATAATTGGAGGATAGGATATAAATCCTATATGTCAGACACTAAGAAATGTCAATCAATTAAATTACAAGACTCTTGATGGCGAGAGAGTAATTAATTAGCAAATAATAATGGAAAAATAAGAGTAATGGATAATAATGAATACGCGGATATCTATATTAATAGACTAAAGTACCAATAAAAAGTAGATTTCAATTAACCCAACTAGTAAAGTCTCTGATGGTTGTATAAGAGATCTGGGGTTTAATCCCCGCCTACACCAAAAACTGATTGATATCTTGATTTAATGATAAAAAGCTATCATCAGGAGCAGACGCCATAGATTAAAACTCTCTAAAAAAAAAAGTACCAATAAAAAGTGTCAACTCAATAGAAGATACTGCTGCGTCATTTTGAAGTAAATGTTGACTGGTTGTTGCATTTGATTTGAAGATTTAAACCTCCATCATCTACGGAATTTTTGGCTAGACTGGTTTGGCAACCCAATTAGGCACTTAAAAATGTAAATTCAAGAGCTAGAATTGTCTGTGTATGCCATACTGAGTCTGATAGTTTACCAAATTATCAATATGGTGACCAAAAGCTCTTCTTCTAATGGAAGTTGCAACTTCTAAGAGCATTCACATCAGCTCATGTAAAATTTGTGTCTATTTTACACATAAAAACCTACTTTTTCTATTTTACACATTCACCTTTACAATATACCCACATCAGTTCATCTATTCTATCCCCTCTTTTATTTAAATAATCAATTTTTTCAATTATTTTATTATTTCTCAACTACCCTTTTATACACGCTCTGTCTCTCTCTCTCTCTCTCTCTTTCTCTCTTTCCATTTTTTCTGATTCTATTTCTCTATACCCATCTCTCTCTCTCGGTCTCCCTCTCGGTCTATCTCTCTATACCCATCTCCGATCACAAGCTCTATTCGATCCACAGCTCCAATCACAAGCTCCGATCCACAGCTGCACCGATCTCCTTAGCTCCGATCAGGCTCCGATCCACAGCTCCGATCACAAGCACCGATCCACAGCTCCGATCTTCCTAGCTCCGATCCACAAGCACCGATCTCCCTAGCTCCGATCAGGCAAGACTCATACCCACGAGCTCCGATCAAGCAAGACCCACGAGCTCCGGCGATCTAGATCCTTTCTTCACCGGCCGATCCACACTCCACGCTTCACCGGCCGACCCACGAGCTCCGGCGACCCAGATCGTTCCGATAAGCACCGATATCTCTGTCCGTTTGGGTTTGTTTGTGTGTGGGTGTGTTTGTGTGTGGGTTTGTTTGGGTTCATTTTCAGTTGATTCTGGCACGCTGGATGTTGGGGAAGAGAGGTAGGAGATGAGAGTCAGTTAGGGAGGAGGGAGAAAAAATTATTAAAAAATTAAATACATGAGCTACAGTGCCCGTGTAAATTTACACGGGTACTGTAGCTCGTTGATAAATTTCCACAAGTTTACATGATTTTAAAATGATTGATGTGGAGTGTTTTTTGGTTCAAAATGTGTAAAAGTGATCAAAATGTGTATTTTACACATTTATACCACAGCTGATGCAAATGCTCTAAGGTGCTTAACAGGTTGCCCTCAGAGAAAAAAAGATGTTGAAATTTAAGGGCGTTTGGTTTGCTGTAATTACAGTCACATTACTTGTAATGTGAATTAGAAAATATTTCACATTATCTTAATTTATAAGTTTTTTTTTTTTTTTTTAACTGAATTCTGTAAAAAAATGTATTGATAATAAGTAGTATACATATGGGAAATATGTTGAAGCCAAGCAGTGGCATTGAGTTCCAGAAAAGTACAGAAGTAAGAAGTATTGCGGAAAGTGAGCAACCAGCAGAAAACAAAGAGGACACAAAGGGAGAAAGCAAAGTCAGTTTGGTACTCCACCATTCATGCCTCTGGTATTAATTACTGTAGAAACGATGTTGTCCCTCGTAGCACATGGATGAGTTTGGGATTGAATCGTTTGGTGCTTGGAAGTTTCTGATTGGTTTTAAGAATCTGATTGAAGAAGACTAGGATTTTGTAATACATTGCTAGAAATGGGGCCCTAGCCTTGTCGGCCTTCATCATTAATTCATTATAGTTTTTTCTTATAATCATTTCATTATTCCAAATTTGAACTCTCAAAACCAAGATCCGAATCACCCTCCACCACTTTGTAACAATTATCAAGAATAAACAACATAATATCTTGAGTAGTAACATTTTATTATTGAATAAGCAAGGCAGGCCTGGGGGAGGCAATAAGTGGTTTTATTTATTTATTTAAATAATCATGTGAGTTATACATTTTTTTCCTGTCACTCCTAATAAGAAGGCCAAAAAAAAATTGAGTAATACTAAAATACTACACATTTTACTATATAAAATTATAAACCTTACAATTATATGTTGAGAAAATAGTATGGAGTGAATAAGTAATTGATTCCTAATGTGGCCACTTGAACATGATTTGAAGTAGTGAGAATCCTTGAGTCCCACATAGGAAATGATAGAAAATATGAGCTTTGGGTTTGGATATTGAGTTGGGCTTTAGGCATGTGTGGACTGGGCCTACTTATCTAATTAATAATAATATTTTATTATTTTATTTCTTGAGTCAGTAAGTTTGTATACAGTAGTTATTTTCTGAAACAATGAGTATTTGATCAGTAACGTATAATCCATAGTCTCTCATTCATGAGAAACAAATTTTTTTTAGAAAAACTCTTCCAGAGAGAAAATTTTTGTGCATTTATTTGAGTCAAAAAGAGAAAGAGACGTAGAGTAGTTCGTAATGCACGGACCTTAGGTGCTTCTTCTCCGTGCTGTAGATCATTTTATCCTGTGAGGTAGACGTCCGTGAGTCTCAAAGCACCACAGATTGTGTGAGGGGCGAAATCTGTTTTAAGGAGATTGTGTCAAACACAAGACTTGATCTGAATTATTCATCCTTCGCGCATTTGGTCTGTGAGTTTTTAATTATTTGCGAACTTCTTCTTATATAGTATATACAATATTTATTTATTGCTTTTGTCTATAACATCTATTTGTGTTAGTGCTTGTATTTAGATCTGTTTCTTATTCATTTTGGTCAATCACAAAAGTAAATTATTAAAATATATCCAACAATCTTAAAACAGATTTTATTTTCTTAATCTATTTTGTGATTCTATGAAAAGTTTTGTAAATAATGTGTCGAACTACACTGCCATCATTAACTTGTTTTTTGGTGGTTTGTTGTATTGCATTTTACGATTTGTGTCAATCGAGGTAAGTGCTAATGTTGATTATGGTGACGGCTATTGCGTCGGTAAGATTCCTATTACTGTTGTAGTGTTGTAATTGGACTTCGGTGTATAATTGCTGTAGTGTTGTGATTGGGTTTCGGTGTAACAATGTATTCAGTTAAAATTTTTTGTTGTGTGAAATTCTATGATTGCCAGATACGTGTAGCGTAATAACAATATTGCAGAAGTACAGTTACATACTGTGCTAATACTTTCTGCAAAGGTGGCTTATATATATGTTTTTATATATAACTGTTATATTTGAAGTTTAGCCGATTGAACTATAATTATTTAACTATTATAGGTGCTTTTTGGTTGACTGTAATTTTACACAAGCATGATTCGTTCTACTGTGTAAGAATTATTTATTATGTTCGCAATGGCCTAAAAGAGGAAGCATTAAATCCTGGGAAGATTGTAAAAGCATTCACATAAGTTAGTGCAAAATTTTCTTCTACTTTACAAGAAAAAACATACTTTTTCTATTTTACACACACACTTTTACAAAACACCTAAATTAATTTATCTATTCTACACATTTATTCAATAAAATATTCATTTCTTTAACACTATCATCTCTCTCACAGACCCAACACAACCCACACAGCCACCATCATCAACCCAGCCGTATAAAATCACAAAACCCACTAATCAAACAAAGAATAAAAATTGGATCAAAACAAACAATGATCAACGATCAACGAGAGAGAGGAAGAAACTCAACGATCAATGAGAAACCCGATCAAACAACGAGATCAACGCCCTGAGCAACAAGATCGACGCCTCCAGCCTGTGCACTGAGCACTAATCAACCCCATTCAACCCAAATGGAAGCTAGAGGAAGAGAGAGAGGAGGAAACCCAACGATCAACGAGAAACCCGATCAAACCCACTGATCAAACAACGAGATTGATGCCCTAAGCAACTAGATCGACACCTCTGGCCTGAGCACTGAGCACTGATTAACTCTAGAGGAAGAAAGATTTATGAGACGAGAGAAAGAGAGAGCTGTGAGCCTAAGAGAGTTGATCTGATGAAATGAGAAAAAGAGAGTGAGGTGAGAGTCAGGTACAAAGAGGAAAGAGAAACAAATACTAAAATATTAAATGGAAGAGCTATAATAACCAAGTTAATGTTTGACCACTGATATCTGTGCAAGATTGTAATAGCACTAGTTCATGGCATGTAATCTATGAGTAATACATAAATGGTCATATGGACACTATGGTTGATATCATTTGTTAATGTATTAGTTGTGTATTTGGGTATACCGTATACAATGCACATGTTATGAAAGTTTGCATTGTAATGTGAACTTTAATACTGGCAGTAGTACTAATATCTGATAATATGATATTTATTTAATATCAAGGGTAGATGTAAATGGCAATTAAACATGTCTTTAATGCTAATAACATGTCCTTGGCCTTTTATGTGCAATGGTGTATGGGATTGATGAATAAAGGAAATTGGAAATTTCACTGGAGACAAATTTTTTGAATCCATTTAATTGCACTCAATTTGGGCGTGGCTACCATCTTTTAGTTTTTGGTTTAGCCTTTTCTAATTCATCAAGCGATCCTCTAATTGATAATTAAAATAGCATTATAAGAGCTATTTGTGATAATTTCAAAAGTGGGGACATAAGTCCAATTTTTGATAGCATCAAACTTGAAAAAGAGTGGGACGAATTGCACACTAATGGGGCTTTAATTATGGTGTTTCGCTCTTAGTTAGAGACAGATCATTCACCCTTAGGCTAGAGGTGTTATTTATTTATAAAGTTTAAGATACAATTTTATGTATTGATATGGAGGACACATGATTATTGTATTTCAGCACGTATAATCTTATTTAATTACATACATGTACATATATTTTTTGGGCATGTGTGAACTTGATTGGATATTAATGTGTTTAATCCCAATATATGTTTTGTAATATTTCTTTGAATGAAATATATGTTACATGCCTTAGTTGATATATTTGAGTTGTCTAAAATTTGGAATGCACAAGAGTCTGTTATGAGTACTTATTAAGTAAGCAAGGGTGAGGCATTAGAGATATTCATTCATTATAAGAATGAAGTTGAGAAATGACTCAATGAATGTAATAAGTTCTTGATTATCGTAGAATTTGTGGGGGGAAGCTATTATTTCCACCAATTATTTGTTCATTGAGATGCCTTAAAAGAAACCACTAAGACACATTGTGAATTATGGAAAGAGTGATTGCCTTTCTATAAATTCTTTAAATGTGAGTGTGTTTGATGAAGGTGGTGGTTCCTATTCCTAAATGATAAAGAACTATTAATTGTGTTTTCATTGGTTATAGTCATAACAGTAGTGCATAGTGCTTTCTAATTTATGAATCTATTATTCTTATGTGCATGAAAATTATTGAGAATATATTTCAAGTGTCAAATTTTCTTAAAAGAAAGTTTGAGGCTATGTTTAGTATCTCTCATGATCAAGAGTTGATGGAAGAGAGGTTGAGCCTAAGCGTAGTAAAAGGACAAACGTCATATTCGTTTGGTCTAAATTTTCCATTTTAAATGTTAGAAGATGAACTTAAAGCCTCAAAGAAGCGGTATCTTGAGAGATGCCTTCTTGAAAAAATAATTGTCAATAGTGCAATAAATCCATCTTGGAAATCTATGCATAGTAATTGGTGAATCTAGCACCTAAGAATTTGAGAGTTGAAGGAATTATTGACTATTACAATGCGAGAATTGTTTTAGAAGGCTACAAATAAAAGGAAAATGTGAGTTTTCTTGATACACAATAAACCATAGGGGTTTATGGTTCTTGTACAAGGAAACAAAGTGCTTAAACTTGTTAAATCTTTGTATAGATTGAAGCAAGTTTCAATCCAATGACATGAGAAATTTGACAATGAGATAATGTCAAATGAGTTTAGATTTAATGTGACTAGTGTGTGATGTGAAATATATCACAAGAGGCTATGTCGTTGTGGGATATGCTCGTGTAAGTGTTGTAGATGTGATACAAGAAATGAAAATTTCTAATATATCTAATGGACTTGTCTTGTCTCAATCACATGAGAAATGTGACAACAGTCTAGTGAGAACACCTTATGCAAAGAGCATATGTATTTTTTGGGAAATCAATAAATCTAAACAGACGTACATTGTTGGATACTTGTGCCTCCTATTTGTATATATTGGTAGGGCACAGAGTTATGGTTGGTCTCGACATATTTGTTGGAGACATAATACCATGAGGCAGTTGCTCTCAAATGGAAGTGATTCCAAATTATAAAACGGATCCGTAATTAATTTTTTGAGTGGCGAGCAAGTAAACTGCTCATCGAGGGGAATGGGGTTAAAGTCTATGACATAAAAGTCTCTGAGATGGCAACCCAACCTAGTTGACTGGAGATCCCAAGATCTAGGTTCAAAGGGACAACTGAATTGTGGAGATTAGTTTTATCACTATGGAGATAACATCTCCCACCTGTTCCTATGGTGAAATAGTGATGCCTGTAAGCGATGTTTAGGGTAAGCTTTGCTTTTAATGATTCTTATATCTTGGAAAACCAAGTGGGGTATAGCAGGATACTCTTAATAAGAGTCACCTATATGAGTGTGAAGTGGGCCACTTCCATGAAAGTTTCAAGGCTGAATTCTCTAAAGCACTTCATGAATTTACCAGAATATGTTTAGGGCCGAAATGAACACAACTATAAGAACGAAATATGTTCGAAAATGAGCTGTGTGAATTCCATTGTCTTGGTATACACAAACGGCTAACAGTTCAAAAATATTGTGTTCACTGATTAGCTAGTATATCCGATAGTCTTTCACAAAGGAAGGTTCGAAGCCAAGAGCCACCTCTCCCGATACAGTAACTTTTCTTCTACTCTCTCTGTGTCTGCATCATCATTTGCTTTGTGTTTTATCAATTTCCATTCATGTGGGGGATTGTTGGAAAAATAGTATGGAGTGAATAAGAAATTGACTCCTAATGTGACCACTTGAACATGATTTGGAGTGGTGAAAATCCTTGAGTCCCACATAGGAAATGATAGAAAATATGAGTTTTGGGTTGGATATTGATTTGGGCTTTAGGCATGTGTGGACTGGGTCCACTTATCCTATTAATAATAATATTTTATTATTTTATTTCTTGAGTTAGTAAGTCTGTATATAGCAATTATTTTCTGAAACAGTGAGTGTCTGTTTAGTAACGTATAGTTCATAGTCCATCATTCATGAGAAACAATTTTTTTTTTTTATAGAAAAACTCTTCCAGAGAGAAAATTTGTGTGCATTCATTTGAGTCAAAGAGAGAGAAAGAGATATAGAGTAGTTCGCAGAGCACGGACCTTGTGTGCTTCTTCTCCGTGCTGTAAATCATTTTATCCTAGGAGGCAGACATTTGTGAGTCTCAAAGCACCACAGATTGTGTGAGGGGCGAAATCTGCTTTGAGGATATTGTGTCAAACACAAGACTTGATTTGAATCATTCATCCTTCACGCATTTAGTCTGTGAGTTTTTAATTATTTGCAGATTTCTTCTTATATAGTATATACAATATTTATTTATTGCATTTGTCTATCACATCTATTTGTGTTATTGCATGTATTAGATCTGTATGTTATTCATTTTGGACAATCACAAAAGTAAATTATTGAAATATATCCAACATTATATATATATATATATATATATATTTAGATAAAGATAAACCTTACAAATTGAGGCGTTTCCGGTTACAATAAGTAATTCAAATATTAATTTATTATCTTGTTGAAGTGTCACAAATCACATCCATCGCCACATCATTTCATAAAGATTTTTTTATAGTAAAATTGTTGTAATTTTAGCACTTTCAAAAAAAATAATAATAACAAAATCCAACCAAATCACAAAGTTAGTGCAAATTTCACCACAAAAAACTTATAAACTGATGTGACAAGAATACAATTGATGTCACTCAAACAATATAATAAAAAAGTGTTTGAATTAATTTAATATGATTGGTATCATGTCAATTTGTAAGACCTATATAATAAAATTTGTAATATCTATATCCTAGTGTATAATCATTTTTATGTGATAATAATTTCACATCAAAAGCTGAAAGAGTTAGAATTAATTGATTGATCGGGTAAATCTTCACCAATGTACCAGAGTCTGGCAGGGACACAATACATACAAATAGAAGTTATTAATTTTGAACACGCATTCAAATCCTATTAGGTTCAATTCCCACGGGATCCAAGCCAAACCTGAATAGATTATCGTTATCATAAAAGAATGTACCCTTACATTTTTATGGCCTATTTCTCCAAATATTCATTTTTTGCACAAAATATTATTAAAAACCTCTGTTGAAGCTATTTAGTTATGTAGCTTCTTTTGAAACTCGAGTAACTAAACTTGAATTTCAAGCTAATGGACACTAAAGTGAACCATCTAATGTGGCATTTTAAATGGAAATTTTCTACATGAAACTTGAGTTTCATAAAAAATTTAAAATCGTTCTTGCCTCTCTTAAGTTTACTAAACTTGAGTTCAAGTGAGATATTTTATTTTAAAATGTCACATGATACACGTGAGCGCCCCTATGCTTAAAACTCGACTTCACTCACTTTAGACAATAGCTTTTAATATTATTTTTTGCAAAAATTGAATATTCGGCAAAAAAAAAAAAAAAACCAGTTTTTATTGGCTAAATCAAGTTAACCAACTCCCGAGGGAGAATGGGCAGGGTAACAGCGTATGGCATAAGTATGTAGTAAGTTAGGCAACGCGCGGAAGAAAAAAGGAAACTAGCATCTCGAGTTTCTAAAACTCGAGATTCACTTTAAAAAATCGAGTTTTTAAAACTCGCTTTCTGCTTTTTGTAGTGCTGACCTGGATAAAATGACACACCTGGATCTCGAGTTTTGAAAACTCGTTTTACATAACTCGAGTTTTAAATACTCGAGTTTTGTTGGAAATAACGCGTTCCTTCTTTGATGGTGTATATAATGAAAGATTGCAAAGAACTCGAGTCTTATAGACTCGAGTTCCACTGTGCTTTCAATTAAAAACACGCCCGTATAACACAAGCTCACAGTCACACAACTTTCTCACCCAAAACAGAGCATCCTCACCAAGTCTCTCAGCCTCACTAACTCTCTCACCCTCACTAAATCTGACTCACCCATAACTCTCACACCCACATTGCCTCCCACTCTCACTCACCACATTGCTAGAGCACTGCTCTTCCTTCTCATCAAATTCATATCTCAGGTAAGGGTTTGCATAATTTGATTGTGATTGTAGTTGGGTAATAGTCTATGGGTGTGGGTTAAAGAGTTTGAGTATTTATTTTGTAGATAGTTGACATAACTTAGTTAATTTTCCATTATGCAACGTTGCTAGAACTTTGTGTTGGTAGTCTTAATTTTTTGAGTATTTATTTGCCCATAAAAGGAAATGGTGAAAATCTCATGTAGCTCTACATAACCTAATATGTAAATTCTTCAAATAACATACTAAATACAAAGTTAGTACAATCTTTTGGAGTTAAAAACAACATAAAAAAGAAGAATTGAGAAAGAAATCTTACAAAACAGAATATGTACGAATGGGGAGAGGATATATGGAAACCTTATGAATTTTTTATCATATTAGGAGGATCCTTGTCATCATAAATCTAGCCTAATAGATTAGTTTTGAAACTAACTAAATAAAATGGTTTAGATTGTAAAATAATATTGTATAAAATAATCTGTCTTTAGGTCTGTAACTGGAATAGCCTATTGGAATTCTTGGTTACCTAACACAGTTTAGGTTTATAAGTCAATAAGGTTGAGTTTATAGTTGTTTTTTATGCAATCATGGTTCAGATTATGTGATTTAACTAACACAGTAACTTGACTTGAACAGGTTCACAATGCCTGAAATTGATATAATCCTATACCACGGTGGTCCGCTTAAGAATGCCAATGCGAACAAGGGATTGCCATTTGAAGGGCCGGGTATAAAGACTTATTATACGCAAATTGATCGTAGGTTGAAGACCCTTGATGAATTGAAGAAGGTTGTCATGGAAGAGTTGTGTGAGAATCCTGCTGTGCACAACATAGAAATTACTTATCGTATGCCAAATGAAATCTTGAAGCATCGGATTAATTACAAGTATATGGCGATAGAAACAGACAAACATGTAAAGATCATGTTTGACAAGTTGGAGAGAATAGCTGAAGTAACTAACATTGAGTTGTACATAAAGTTGGAGCCGCGTGCAGTCTGGCAAGAGGATATCCAACAAACAACCACAAGCTTACAAGTTACGGTTCCGGATGCTCAATATGAGTGTTCTACACATGTAGAGGGCGATGATGTTCATGCCGATGGTGATGATGATGATGATGATGATGATGACGATGATGACGACTATGTTGATGAGACTACTACCATGAACAATGATGATGACGATGACGACGACGACTATGTTGATGAGAATATTGCCATTAACGATGAATATTTTACCGAAAGAGATGAGTATGAAGATATGATTGGCAGAGGGGACTTTAGGGACTTTGAGAGGGACATTGGTGACGACGAGACATTGGATGGTAGTGAACCTTATGCAGACAATGTTATTAGTGTCCAAAACATTGCAAACACAATCTCTGCCTACGAACCTCCTGCATTGTCATTCTCTGCAAATACTTGGGAAAATATGGTTGATCCTTCACATATTGAGTTGCCATTTGTGTCTACTTGGAGAGAGGGGATGAATTTGTGCAAAGGGTTGACGTTTGCCAATAAAGAGGAGGTGAAGCGCGTATTAACAAATTGTGCCCTCAAGGAAAACAAACATTTTACTTACACTAGGTCGACGACGAAAAAACTTTGTGCGAAATGCGTACATGAGTCATGCAAGTGGTATGTCTGCGCAGTTATGAAGCCCAATCTCCACCAACTATGGATGGTCACCGTGTATGTGGGTCCTCATACGTGTGTACAGATTGGGGTGCGAAATGATGGTAGAATGATGACTTGTAATTTTATTGCATCAGACATCCATCAGAAGTTATGTGAGGATTACACTACCCCAGTTAAGCATCTCATATCTATGATAGAGACGAAATATAATGGCCATAAGCCTTCTTACTACAAGGTATGGGATGCGAAACAAAAGGCGATTGCGAAGATGTTTGGGAATTGGGAAGAGTCTTACCAAAGATTGCAAAAGTTGCTAATGGCATATATTGATCAGGACCCGACTACCCAAGTGTTCTATCGTATCACACCCACCGATGAAGATGACACTGTATTGTTGCATTATGTGTTTTGGTCTTTCGGTCCATGCATATCAGGATTCAAATACTGCAAGCCGGTTATCAGTATTGATGGGACCCATCTGTATGGTAAATATCAGGGAAAGTTGTTGGTCGCAATGGCAACCGACGCTAACAACAAGGTATTCCCTCTCGCCTTTGCTGTTGTGGATTGTGAGTCAGGGTCCAGTTGGAGGTGGTTTTTACAGTGCCTAAGAGAAGCGATTGGCCACGTGATACCTGACGAAGGCATTTGCATAATTTCTGACCGACATCTTGGTATCAAAAACGCCATTGCAAACTGGCCTAGAAGGGATGATGGAAGACCACGGGTATTTCATAGATATTGTCTTCGACATGTTGCTAGCAACTTTAACACCCATTTCCAGAACTCAACTCTAAAGTCAGCGGCGTTGAAAGCGGGATATGCTAGTCAGGCAGTTAAATTTGATACCATAATGGAGACCATTAAGCAGGCAGAAATTGAGGCCATTAGGAATAAGAAGAAGGTGACGGGGAAGGATGGCAAGGAAAAGAATCAAGATTATCTTCCATACACATACCTAATGAGCGAGTCTGTGGATATGTGGACCCAGTCACATGATGGTGGAAGACGTTTTGGGGCAATGACAACCAATATATCAGAGTGTTTTAATGGTGTATTGAAAGGTGCACGGGGCCTTCCTATTGCTGCGTTGGTTGAGTTCACTTGGAACAAACTTGTTCAATATTTCCACGACCGGCGCAAAGAATACCATTTTGAGTTCTCAGAGGGTAAGAAATGGAGTGCACATGCCTTATCCACGTGGGAAGGAAATAAGCGTAAATCTGAGAAACATTATCTCAAGCCATTTAGCAATGAAGAGTTGATATTTCAAATAGTTACCCAACTCAACACGTGTAGTGCAGGAGGGGGAAATCACAGTTATGAAGTTCGGTTACAGGATAGAACATGCAGTTGTGGGAAATGGCAAAACATAGGGATCCCGTGTTCACATGCAATTAGAGTATGTGACTATTTGCATATTGATTCCACCACATATATTCACCCATGTTATGGTTTGAACAATGCCTTTAACACTTATGAGCATGCATTTGTGGTTCCTAAGTCACAGTCATTGTGGGGGGATCCGATTGGGCCAAAGTGGTTGCCTAATCCAGCATTGTTACGGGCCAAAGGGAGACCAGTTAAGTCAAGAATAAGGAATGAGATGGATGGAGTGACGAATAAGGATCGAGAACGGCGATGGCGGAGGGAGGACACCGATTTGATAGAGAGTCAACCTAAGCAAACATGTGGATTGTGTCATGCTTCCGGGCATAACCGCAGAAAATGTCCGCAGTCCCATGGCGCTTCCACAAGTGGTCATGTTTCACAGTAGGTAGGTAGATGCCAAAAAGTTATGCATTGGTTAAATAATTGTTGTTCATTCGATGTTTACCTAATGTTTACTATCTTGTCTCCTAACGTGATTACTCTACGTTTTTCAGGCATGCTTCCATGGATGAATATTTCAAGTAGTTACCCAACTCAACACGTGTAGTGCAGGAGGAGGAAACCACAGTTATGAAGTTCGGTTACAGGACAGAACATGCAGTTGTGGGAAATGGCAAAACATAGGGATCCCGTGTTCACATACAATTAGAGTATGTGACTATTTGCATATTGATTCAACCACATATATTCACCCATGTTATGGTTTGAACAATGCCATTAACACTTATGAGCATGCATTTGTGGTTCCTAAGTCACAGTCATTGTGGGGGGATCCCATTGGGCCAAAGTGGTTGCCTAATCCAGCATTATTACGGGCCAAAGGGAGACCAGTGATGTCAAGAATAAGGAATGAGATGGATGGAGTGAGGAATAAGGATCGAGAACGGCGATGGCGGAGGGAGGACACAGATTTGATAGAGAGTCAACCTAAGCAGACATGTGGACTGTGTCATGCTTCCGGGCATAACCGCAGAAAATGTCTGCAGTCCCATGGCGCTTCCACAAGCGGTCATGTTCCATAGTAGGTAGGTAGATGCCAAGAAGTTATGCATTGGTTAAATAATTGTTGTTCATTCGATGTGTACCTAATGTTTACTATATTGTCTCCTAACGTGATTAGTCTACGTTTTTCAGGCATGCTTCCATGAATGACGTTTTTGTCCAGCGGACCTTTGATCTTAGGAGAAGTGACTACGTTGTATTGGCTCTATGTGAACTTTTTGCAGTTTTTGTTGAATGTACTTGTAATTCTCTATCCAATGTACCTCTATGAAGATTGTGATTTGAGTAATACGGTTAGAATTGCAAATTAAGCATGGTTGCACATGTTTATAACGTTGATACATTGAGAATGCCTTTTGTTGTTTTTCAGGCAAATGCATTTCAGTTTATGAAACTCAAGGGCTCCACTGGGAAAAACAGAGTAGTTTGCCTGAACAGGGGATTTGCCAAAGTGGTTAAAAAAAAAAACATTCATAAAACTCGAGTTTATGGGGAGGCCTCTCGGCCTAAACAGGGGATTTGCAAAAAAAAATTTCCCAGTGGAACTCGAGTTTATGAAACTCGAGTTTCACTGGGAAAAACAGACCAAAACAGGGGAGGCCTCTCGGCCTAAACAGGGGATTTGCAAAAAAAAATTTCCCAGTGGAACTTGAGTTTATGAAACTCGAGTTTCACTGGGGAAAACAGGACAAAACAGGGGAGGCCTCTCGGCCTAAACAGGGGATTTGCAAAAAAAAATTTCCCAGTGGAACTCGAGTTTATGAAACTCGAGTTTCACTGGGAAAAACAGGGCAAAACAGGGGAGTCCTCTCGGCCTAAACAGGGGATTTGCAAAAAAAATTTCCCAGTGGAACTCGAGTTTATGAAACTCGAGTTTCACTGGGAAAAGCAGGGCAAAACAGGGGACTTAAGGAGAACTCGATTTTCAAAAACTCGCTTTCTTTTAGACGTATTTTTGCATTATTTTTTTTTTCAAAACATCACGTTTTTGTTTCTTTCGTACAAATGCAATTATTTGTTGGTAACTATTGTGAACATCAAGGCACATCTGGCTGCAGTTATTTATCTTGTTATTTGTAAAAAAATTGTTCAAGAAAATTTTTTCACTAAAAAAAAAAAAAGAAAAAGAAAAGGAAAGAGAAGAAAATAACAAGCTTATCTAGCCTTTCAAATTTAGGCACATACAAAAGTGCAAATCTGATTGGGAAGCACCTCCCAGTCTTGAAGCTCTCCTTCCATCTTTTTTTTTTTTTTTTTTTAAATTTTTTTTAGACTTTGTGTTTGGAAGATCAATCACAAAATTAAACAAAAAAGCAAAAACGAAATCCCTAACCCTAAACAATGAAACCAAAAAGGCTGTTTCTTTGTTTTTGTTTTTGTTTTAGTTTTTTTGGTAGATTAATGTGGATAGAGTCGAATGTGCAAATATTTCAACTTCATTACTTTTATTGATAGTGTTGAATCTATTGATAGTATTTGTTAAGGTGTGTTGTTACGTATGTAATACTCTTTACCAACAGATAAGGAAAAGATATAAATTATTTTACTTTTCTAATTTAAGTAAAAATTTAAATATTTTCTTAAATTTTATAATTTTTTGGGTGGTTTAAATCCATACATGATATGATTTCTATACATTAAAAAAAAAAAAAAATGAAGTGACCCGATCAAGGTTTTTTTTTTACTTGTGTGCATGCTTTCATGAGATACAGAGAGCATGCTGTGAGTTTGATATTCCCACAATAGAGTTTAAGAACTTGTAGCTCACTATTTAAAATTTTAAACTGATCACACCCATCCTTCATTAGCAAGTATAAAGCATCAAGAAGTACATTTTGATGCCAATCTACTGACAGCTTGGTTATATGAAAGATTGTTTGTGTTTGTGTTTCTGTTCAGGCAAAGCAAGCAAAGATAGTGTAATTTGGAAGATGACTCGACTGAATCGAGAAGACCAAGGTTCACAGGAGCATAATTGGACACCACCAATTAATAAAGCAAAAGATTCTCCCTGATAATATAATTCACCAGAAAACATGATCAAAATATATGTAATAGCAAAAGTTTCAATACCAGTTAAGCACACACAAGTATTCATAAACTCCCCATGTCACCAGAACATTGATTGCTAAAGTATAAACAA
The DNA here is from genome assembly GCF_002906115.3 of Quercus suber. Lineage (NCBI taxonomy): Eukaryota > Viridiplantae > Streptophyta > Magnoliopsida > Fagales > Fagaceae > Quercus > Quercus suber. The sequence continues at coordinate 726,927 of NW_027069746.1, forward strand.
AACCCCTGGCCCTGGCTCAACCATATGCTCAGCTGTAACTTTTCACAATATGGTCCAAGTACAAAACTACCTAGGATAAATCAAGCATATATACAATCCAAAAAAGAAAGAAAAAAAGTTGTGTGAGATTTTACATTTTCGTTCACAAGGCAAGGTATTGTTGTTAAACAAGCAATAAGGCTATCTGCAAATTGTTTCTCACGAATAAGTAATATCTCATATTCCAATATGTAATGGGTTTAGTCTCCAAAACACCTATTTACTTTTTATTCCTTTGCAAATTGGTGAATATTGGATGTCTTATGCAAGAAAGGTGGGTTGATTCTGATGATCATCAAGTTCCTCTTCCCAATATTCATTAACAATCTTACCACTGCTAGTCACCAAGTCAAAAGCTCCGTATAAAGCCATAAAAATTATCTATTGGATCTCAAGACCCATATGATGGCCCTTCAAATCACTGCTGTGCTAGTACGAGCTATCCTTTGAGCTTCTTCCAAGTCTTTCAGAAACCTGCTTTTTTTTGGCCAAAATGATTATTGGATCAGAGGAAATCGTGTAAAGCAAGGATAGTTTCCACTTTAACTACATTCCATCAAAGAACTAAACTAGCCTCAAATTATCACTATATAACTAAACGTATCCTATTAATATGACAAAAGTATAAAATAAATACAATTTATGGATATTTGTAGTAGTTGAGATTTAAGTTCAGTGAAGTGTGACTGAAGTGATAGAAGCCTGGCTTATAACACAACCTTCCATTCTCTAGGCTTGGGTCGAGATTGGGTCAAAAATGGAACATCAAAAGAATTTTGATTTGTAGATTTTAAGTAGCCACAAATCATTGCATGCTTGCAACCTACATGGGATGAATAATGCCAAACCAAAATCCACATGCCCAACATAGGTTCACCAAGTGTCAAATTAACACGATGCAATCCAACCCACAACTACATTCTCAAATTTGCAGCTGATGCAAGAAAGATGAAGACTTACCTAGAAATAAATTAAAACCCAAGGCCAACAACTCTGCCTGACAACTAACAATTACGTAGTTAATTTTTTTTTTTTTTTTACATAATTAGAAAAATACCATTAATGCTAAAAAAAAAAAAAAAAAAAAAAAAAAAAAAAACCCCACCTTCCTACCTTCCCTGTCCCACTTCTAGTCACTACACCACTACCACCCCCTCCCCCCAAAAAAAAAATAATAATAATAATACAGAAGCTCCTCCCACCACCACCTACTAACTTTTTGTTGGTTTTAACATAGAGATTTTGTGCAACCAAATAGTAGAAAAGAATTTTCGGATCTCAAAAAAAAAAAATAATTATAATAATAATAAAAAGAAGACACCATACAATTGATTACACTACCTCAAATGCTGCCACTTCTGTTTCTGAAACTAACATGAGTTTTCTCTCTTCAACTATCTTGCTCATTTCTGTGACCAATGTCACGTGCTTTGAAACATTTCCATGCATTTTTCTGTATTCAGGGTACTTGTCAACAAATTTGGCCGTGTCTTCTGCAGAAATTAAAAATGTTGGAATGATGGGATGTTATACCTCAACCCACCATGCTAATTTAGTAACATGATATCTCGTAAATCTGAATTTATCAAGCCTCATACAAACCTATTGTCTGGATGCTCTGGTTACTCTTTGAAATCTGCTGAAATTCATCTACCAATCGCTTGATATTCATCCCAATATCTCCAAAATTCTCATACATGTTAGCTTTGAAAAAGGCATCTTGTTCTGATGACAACACAACCTCCTGTGAGTGTGAATTGAACAAAGATCATTTTCTTAGCAACGCAAAACATAAAAATAAATATGCGCACTATAACAGGAAATGCAATGCAACCTGTTGATCCGTTGGAAGTTTGCCAATGTTTCTCAAATCCACCTTGTTGTCTTGAATACCTATCAATTCATGAACCATTGCCTATGGAACATGATGTGATAAATGAGTTGAATAAATAATAAAACCGTCTATGTTACGTCAAAACAAAGAGGCATTTCTCATATAAATGGCAAAATCTCTACTAAAAACCCCAAATACCTGATAGGTCCACTGGTTTAGCAAAGGGGTCACAGGATTATCCCTCCTATCAATTACCAGCCACAATAGGGAAACTTCCATTCGCCTGAAATCAAAAAGCCCACTTTCCTGCTGGTACATCAGCTTCCGATACATCCCAAAAAAGTATTAAAGTCAGATTTCTATGAACCTAAAATAGTAAAATTTGAGGGAGAAACTGCATCCAGTAAAATTAACAATGATATGAAATATCATGAATACACATATCATCAATCAGTTTCTAGGGGAAAAAATATACATGTGTGTGCTCCTCTCAAATCTAGGACTAGCTAGCTGTTGCCGCAAATGTTGGATATTCTCTGACGTGGGACGAAGGAAGTAAACCAGTTTTTTTTTTATACCATCCATCCCTGCATACATTCATACCAACAAAGTTTCAACATCCAGCAATTTTAAATATAAAAAAAAAACTGACAACAATATACCTAAAGTTCTAACCCACCAAAAAACACATTAAACATCAAGGAACAAAATCACTTAAAGAAAAACAAGAAACATGTCCACTGAAATCTAGCATCTACACATATCTTGTAAACACAAAGCACAAAGCAAATTCAAAAATCATCTTTGAGCTGATCAACCATGGTCGGGCATCCATTACCTGGCAAAAAGAGAAGAATTGGAGAATCCTTCAAAGGGCGTCCACAAGAAATGGGGCAAAACCACCGTGGCGGCCCGCCATCATGCTTAACAATGTCTTTGGCCATATCAAAGAAATCTCTGACAGTCTCAGTCCCATATCCATCATTCCACAAAGGCTTCAAAGTTTCCAAAGCTTCATCCTTTACTCTCCTCTTCTCCTCAACTTTAGGCCTTAAATGCCCATTTCCTTGACCAATTGAAGTCCCACCTTTCCCTCTCTCCCCACCTATAGAAGTTCCATTCACCACAACTGAGTCTGAGGAGAAGAGGAGAGCATCAGCATCACCTAAACTCCTCACTTGCACTCTACTCCCATACTTATTCTCAGAATTCGACACAAAAAAGGGCAATACCCGGAAACCTATAACTGATGCCATGGCCTCTAAATGCAGTGGCAGACTCTTTTTCAAGACTCACAAATTGAAACTTACCAACTCTTTTCCAAGAACACACTCTTGAGTAAAGCTTAAATAAACTACAATTTTTTCAGTTAGAAAGTTCCATAAACCCTCTAACTGAATCACTCACACCAATTATGTTTAGCACAGACTATAACAAACTGAAAAAAAAAATGGTTTTTTATATAAAGCTATCTTAATTTTAAAGCAAACCCAGAAATCAAAATTACTAAATAAGCTCCAGCTCATGCATTGCTCCAGTTCTTTACTTCCTACCCAACATGAGAAACAAATATGGAAAACAAAGTAAATGTGGAAGTAGAACATTAAACGTGAATAACGGGCAAGAAGAGACTTATGTAATAAGTTAAAATGTAACTATAAAACGACAGTAAAATATGAAAAGGACAGCACTGATTTAGTTCTGGAACAACTATTTCTTGTAATTTGGCTTCATTCTGAATTACCTCATGTGAGTGGGGGAATGGGCAAAGTAACAAACCTCTTTTTCAAGGTTCACCAATTTTGCGTTTTTTAACCCTCGTGTAATGTTTGGGCGGGGGAGGAGGCTGCGGGGCATCATCCTTAGGCTCATCGTCATGCTGCAAAGACATTAGATGGATTGTACAATCAATATTCAGTGTAATTGTAAATAATAAAGTGAATTGCAAAATAGCATATACAAGATAATTAATGTTATCATACCATAGAGCTATGTTTGTGTCCTATTTTATGTCCACCTGTCCCACAAGTGGGAGCTCTTCTAGCACGTTGCGGTCTACCTCGTGGGGGTGAAGGCTGAGGAGGGGATTCTCGTCCGGTACATCAGTATCTGGCTGTGGAGTGTCAGTCCCAACCGAAGGTCCTACAGGGTCGGATGAGGATGAGGTAGGTGGGTAATGATGCTCTGTGTAGAGGCCAGGAGTGGGGATCTTTGTCATAGGTTCAGTATGGGGTGGGTCTATGGACAAAGTGGGTGTACTAGAGCTGGTGGGTGGGTGTAAGGGTGTCTCGGGGTGCAATGGAGGGGTCAACTGAGAATGGATATCAAGATCGAAATTGGGCTGTGAAGGTGGGGTGGGTGAAGGGACCTCGGGCTGAGGAGATGCATCTACCATGGGTGGAGTGACCTCGGACTAAGGAGATGCATTTGGGATGGGTGGAAGGACCTCGGTCTGGGGAGATACATCTACAATGGGTGGAGGGACCTCGGATTGAGGAGATACATCTGGGATGGGTGGAGGGACCTCAGGGTGGGGAGATGCGTGCAGGATGGGTGCAGGTATGAAGGGATTAATTACAACCCGAGGGGTTGTTGCACGCCGACCACGGCCTGTAGCTGAACTTGTGCTTGGGCTTGCTATAGCAGCCCCACCACGGCCTCTAGCTGCACTTGGGCTTCGGCTTGCTGGAGCAGGCCGACCACGGCCCCTTGTTGTGCTTGTGCTTGGGCTTGCTGTAACAAGCCGACCACTACCCCTACCTACGCTTGTGCTTGGGCTGACAATATCACGCCGAGCACGGGTCGGTGTAGTTACGGGTGCTGCACTTGTGCTTAGGGCTACAGTAGTTGCTGGCCCAGTGGCTGCAGGATCACCACCAAGCCCAACCACAGTATATAGGATGCGCCGGATGTGGTTGTGTTCTCGGCTGCCTACCGGAACCCAATTCAACAACGCTAAATGACTTTCAATCTGAAACAGAGAAAGAACCAGTACAATCAAAATTTTCCACATTTATGTAACAATTACAAAATGCATAATATAGAATGTACTAATCTACTTAAATACTCATCTAAACTAAGAACTGAAAGTTTTAGTACGATACTATATGCAACAAAAACTCTTTTTAATTGGATGTCAGTCAGATCAAACCAAATTTGTTCAAAGAAGTAATCAATTGATCCTACATTCGTACATGTACTAAAGAAAAAACAAAGCGAGCTAGGAAATATAATTAGAACACATTACCAGCTGATGTAATTTAGCGCTGTTGCGGTCGACATACTTTAGAGTGACCAGATCGTACCATTGGTAATAGGCATGATTGCGGGCCATCTCACCAGTCTGAGGAGGTGCATTGCAAAGTCGTTGTTCTCGACTATTCCATGAAATGATATACGGTTCATGCTCTTGCCTCCAATTCTTCTCCACCTTCCCACGCAAGTCTATTCTGTGCAGCCTTTCATCATACACAACACCGTCAGGCCGCTCTCGCGCCAACCCAAACTGTCGAAGGACACGATCCGGGTGGTGCATCTCCACTATGCAATAACACACAAGCGGCACCCTTGCTGTCCACGTACCCCTCCTGCAA